>NW_026910057.1:0-115260 GCF_949316205.1 Platichthys flesus
TGTGCCACTGGGTCTCATACGGTGCCCTGGGTCATGTGAGCGGGTCAAACCGCCTTGAATTTCATTCAAATACACTCATTTGATAAAAAGAGTAGAAATGCATGAAAACGACTAAAAATCATGAAAATGGATAAAATGCCTGTGCCACTGTGTATAATATGATGTCATGGGTCACCTGAGTGGGTCAAACTGTGTTGTGTTGTGTTGTCCTTGCGAATGGAGTACCAGGGGTCCTTGCGAAAATATGACAGAGTGTGAAATGGAGTACCAGGGGAGCAAAAAGAAGAAGGGTGAAAAAAGAGGTAAAATGCATGAAAACTGTGAAAAAGCATGAAAATGAATAAAATGCGGGTCACATTATTCATAATATATGCCCCTGAAGCCCATAATACTTCCATGGGAACATGTCAGTGGAGCCTCCAGGCTGAGACTGATTCTACCCGAGGATGAAGCCTTACTTTCGGGTAAAAGTAGTCAGGCAGAGTGCCTGGATCATGGCCGAGAAAAACAAACACATGCACCACACACATTGGGGTCTATATTCCCCTGAAAGTTGTAAGACTCTGGATGAAAAAATGCCACCTCAGCCTCAAACCAGACACTGGCTGATTCTACCCGAGGACGAAGCCTTATTTTCGGGTAAAAGTAGTCAGGCAGAGTGCCTGAATCAAAAAGATGAAAAAGCATGAAAAGGAGTAAAATGCCATCCAAATACACTCCTTTGATGAAAAAAGAGGTGAACATGTGTGTGCGTGCGTGCCTCTAATTCCATCCAGAGACACTCCTTTGATGAAAAAAGAGGTGAACATGTGTGTGCGTGCGTGCCTCTAATTCCATCCAAAGACACGCCTTTGATGAAAAAAGAGGTTGAAAATGCATGAAAACGGTGAAAAAGCATGAAAATGAAAAAAAAATGCTTGTGCCACTGGGTCTCATACGGTGCCCTGGGTCATGTGAGCGGGTCAAACCGCCTTGAATTTCATTCAAATACACTCATTTGATAAAAAGAGTAGAAATGCATGAAAACGACTAAAAATCATGAAAATGGATAAAATGCCTGTGCCACTGTGTATAATATGATGTCATGGGTCACCTGAGTGGGTCAAACTGTGTTGTGTTGTGTTGTCCTTGCGAATGGAGTACCAGGGGTCCTTGCGAAAATATGACAGAGTGTGAAATGGAGTACCAGGGGAGCAAAAAGAAGAAGGGTGAAAAAAGAGGTAAAATGCATGAAAACTGTGAAAAAGCATGAAAATGAATAAAATGCGGGTCACATTATTCATAATATATGCCCCTGAAGCCCATAATACTTCCATGGGAACATGTCAGTGGAGCCTCCAGGCTGAGACTGATTCTACCCGAGGATGAAGCCTTACTTTCGGGTAAAAGTAGTCAGGCAGAGTGCCTGGATCATGGCCGAGAAAAACAAACACATGCACCACACACATTGGGGTCTATATTCCCCTGAAAGTTGTAAGACTCTGGATGAAAAAATGCCACCTCAGCCTCAAACCAGACACTGGCTGATTCTACCCGAGGACGAAGCCTTATTTTCGGGTAAAAGTAGTCAGGCAGAGTGCCTGAATCAAAATGATGAAAAAGCATGAAAAGGAGTAAAATGCCATCCAAATACACTCCTTTGATGAAAAAAGAGGTGAACATGTGTGTGCGTGCGTGCCTCTAATTCCATCCAGAGACACTCCTTTGATGAAAAAAGAGGTGAACATGTGTGTGCGTGCGTGCCTCTAATTCCATCCAAAGACACGCCTTTGATGAAAAAAGAGGTTGAAAATGCATGAAAACGGTGAAAAAGCATGAAAATGAAAAAAAAATGCTTGTGCCACTGGGTCTCATACGGTGCCCTGGGTCATGTGAGCGGGTCAAACCGCCTTGAATTTCATTCAAATACACTCATTTGATAAAAAGAGTAGAAATGCATGAAAACGACTAAAAATCATGAAAATGGATAAAATGCCTGTGCCACTGTGTATAATATGATGTCATGGGTCACCTGAGTGGGTCAAACTGTGTTGTGTTGTGTTGTCCTTGCGAATGGAGTACCAGGGGTCCTTGCGAAAATATGACAGAGTGTGAAATGGAGTACCAGGGGAGCAAAAAGAAGAAGGGTGAAAAAAGAGGTAAAATGCATGAAAACTGTGAAAAAGCATGAAAATGAATAAAATGCGGGTCACATTATTCATAATATATGCCCCTGAAGCCCATAATACTTCCATGGGAACATGTCAGTGGAGCCTCCAGGCTGAGACTGATTCTACCCGAGGATGAAGCCTTACTTTCGGGTAAAAGTAGTCAGGCAGAGTGCCTGGATCATGGCCGAGAAAAACAAACACATGCACCACACACATTGGGGTCTATATTCCCCTGAAAGTTGTAAGACTCTGGATGAAAAAATGCCACCTCAGCCTCAAACCAGACACTGGCTGATTCTACCCGAGGACGAAGCCTTATTTTCGGGTAAAAGTAGTCAGGCAGAGTGCCTGAATCAAAAAGATGAAAAAGCATGAAAAGGAGTAAAATGCCATCCAAATACACTCCTTTGATGAAAAAAGAGGTGAACATGTGTGTGCGTGCGTGCCTCTAATTCCATCCAGAGACACTCCTTTGATGAAAAAAGAGGTGAACATGTGTGTGCGTGCGTGCCTCTAATTCCATCCAAAGACACGCCTTTGATGAAAAAAGAGGTTGAAAATGCATGAAAACGGTGAAAAAGCATGAAAATGAAAAAAAAATGCTTGTGCCACTGGGTCTCATACGGTGCCCTGGGTCATGTGAGCGGGTCAAACCGCCTTGAATTTCATTCAAATACACTCATTTGATAAAAAGAGTAGAAATGCATGAAAACGACTAAAAATCATGAAAATGGATAAAATGCCTGTGCCACTGTGTATAATATGATGTCATGGGTCACCTGAGTGGGTCAAACTGTGTTGTGTTGTGTTGTCCTTGCGAATGGAGTACCAGGGGTCCTTGCGAAAATATGACAGAGTGTGAAATGGAGTACCAGGGGAGCAAAAAGAAGAAGGGTGAAAAAAGAGGTAAAATGCATGAAAACTGTGAAAAAGCATGAAAATGAATAAAATGCGGGTCACATTATTCATAATATATGCCCCTGAAGCCCATAATACTTCCATGGGAACATGTCAGTGGAGCCTCCAGGCTGAGACTGATTCTACCCGAGGATGAAGCCTTACTTTCGGGTAAAAGTAGTCAGGCAGAGTGCCTGGATCATGGCCGAGAAAAACAAACACATGCACCACACACATTGGGGTCTATATTCCCCTGAAAGTTGTAAGACTCTGGATAAAAAATGCCACCTCAGCCTCAAACCAGACACTGGCTGATTCTACCCGAGGACGAAGCCTTATTTTCGGGTAAAAGTAGTCAGGCAGAGTGCCTGAATCAAAAAGATGAAAAAGCATGAAAAGGAGTAAAATGCCATCCAAATACACTCCTTTGATGAAAAAAGAGGTGAACATGTGTGTGCGTGCGTGCCTCTAATTCCATCCAGAGACACTCCTTTGATGAAAAAAGAGGTGAACATGTGTGTGCGTGCGTGCCTCTAATTCCATCCAAAGACACGCCTTTGATGAAAAAAGAGGTTGAAAATGCATGAAAACGGTGAAAAAGCATGAAAATGAAAAAAAAATGCTTGTGCCACTGGGTCTCATACGGTGCCCTGGGTCATGTGAGCGGGTCAAAACCGCCTTGAATTTCATTCAAATACACTCATTTGATAAAAAGAGTAGAAATGCATGAAAACGACTAAAAATCATGAAAATGGATAAAATGCCTGTGCCACTGTGTATAATATGATGTCATGGGTCACCTGAGTGGTCAAACTGTGTTGTGTTGTGTTGTCCTTGCGAATGGAGTACCAGGGGTCCTTGCGAAAATATGACAGAGTGTGAAATGGAGTACCAGGGGAGCAAAAAGAAGAAGGGTGAAAAAAGAGGTAAAATGCATGAAAACTGTGAAAAAGCATGAAAATGAATAAAATGCGGGTCACATTATTCATAATATATGCCCCTGAAGCCCATAATACTTCCATGGGAACATGTCAGTGGAGCCTCCAGGCTGAGACTGATTCTACCCGAGGATGAAGCCTTACTTTCGGGTAAAAGTAGTCAGGCAGAGTGCCTGGATCATGGCCGAGAAAAACAAACACATGCACCACACACATTGGGGTCTATATTCCCCTGAAAGTTGTAAGACTCTGGATGAAAAAATGCCACCTCAGCCTCAAACCAGACACTGGCTGATTCTACCCGAGGACGAAGCCTTATTTTCGGGTAAAAGTAGTCAGGCAGAGTGCCTGAATCAAAAAGATGAAAAAGCATGAAAAGGAGTAAAATGCCATCCAAATACACTCCTTTGATGAAAAAAAGAGGTGAACATGTGTGTGCGTGCGTGCCTCTAATTCCATCCAGAGACACTCCTTTGATGAAAAAAGAGGTGAACATGTGTGTGCGTGCGTGCCTCTAATTCCATCCAAAGACACGCCTTTGATGAAAAAAGAGGTTGAAAATGCATGAAAACGGTGAAAAAGCATGAAAATGAAAAAAAAAATGCTTGTGCCACTGGGTCTCATACGGTGCCCTGGGTCATGTGAGCGGGTCAAACCGCCTTGAATTTCATTCAAATACACTCATTTGATAAAAAGAGTAGAAATGCATGAAAACGACTAAAAATCATGAAAATGGATAAAATGCCTGTGCCACTGTGTATAATATGATGTCATGGGTCACCTGAGTGGGTCAAACTGTGTTGTGTTGTGTTGTCCTTGCGAATGGAGTACCAGGGGTCCTTGCGAAAATATGACAGAGTGTGAAATGGAGTACCAGGGGAGCAAAAAGAAGAAGGGTGAAAAAAGAGGTAAAATGCATGAAAACTGTGAAAAAAGCATGAAAATGAATAAAATGCGGGTCACATTATTCATAATATATGCCCCTGAAGCCCATAATACTTCCATGGGAACATGTCAGTGGAGCCTCCAGGCTGAGACTGATTCTACCCGAGGATGAAGCCTTACTTTCGGGTAAAAGTAGTCAGGCAGAGTGCCTGGATCATGGCCGAGAAAAACAAACACATGCACCACACACATTGGGGTCTATATTCCCCTGAAAGTTGTAAGACTCTGGATGAAAAAATGCCACCTCAGCCTCAAACCAGACACTGGCTGATTCTACCCGAGGACGAAGCCTTATTTTCGGGTAAAAGTAGTCAGGCAGAGTGCCTGAATCAAAAAGATGAAAAAGCATGAAAAGGAGTAAAATGCCATCCAAATACACTCCTTTGATGAAAAAAGAGGTGAACATGTGTGTGCGTGCGTGCCTCTAATTCCATCCAGAGACACTCCTTTGATGAAAAAAGAGGTGAACATGTGTGTGCGTGCGTGCCTCTAATTCCATCCAAAGACACGCCTTTGATGAAAAAAGAGGTTGAAAATGCATGAAAACGGTGAAAAAGCATGAAAATGAAAAAAAAAAATGCTTGTGCCACTGGGTCTCATACGGTGCCCTGGGTCATGTGAGCGGGTCAAACCGCCTTGAATTTCATTCAAATACACTCATTTGATAAAAAGAGTAGAAATGCATGAAAACGACTAAAAATCATGAAAATGGATAAAATGCCTGTGCCACTGTGTATAATATGATGTCATGGGTCACCTGAGTGGGTCAAACTGTGTTGTGTTGTGTTGTCCTTGCGAATGGAGTACCAGGGGTCCTTGCGAAAATATGACAGAGTGTGAAATGGAGTACCAGGGGAGCAAAAAGAAGAAGGGTGAAAAAAGAGGTAAAATGCATGAAAACTGTGAAAAAGCATGAAAATGAATAAAATGCGGGTCACATTATTCATAATATATGCCCCTGAAGCCCATAATACTTCCATGGGAACATGTCAGTGGAGCCTCCAGGCTGAGACTGATTCTACCCGAGGATGAAGCCTTACTTTCGGGTAAAAGTAGTCAGGCAGAGTGCCTGGATCATGGCCGAGAAAAACAAACACATGCACCACACACATTGGGGTCTATATTCCCCTGAAAGTTGTAAGACTCTGGATGAAAAAATGCCACCTCAGCCTCAAACCAGACACTGGCTGATTCTACCCGAGGACGAAGCCTTATTTTCGGGTAAAAGTAGTCAGGCAGAGTGCCTGAATCAAAAAGATGAAAAAGCATGAAAAGGAGTAAAATGCCATCCAAATACACTCCTTTGATGAAAAAAGAGGTGAACATGTGTGTGCGTGCGTGCCTCTAATTCCATCCAGAGACACTCCTTTGATGAAAAAAGAGGTGAACATGTGTGTGCGTGCGTGCCTCTAATTCCATCCAAAGACACGCCTTTGATGAAAAAAGAGGTTGAAAATGCATGAAAACGGTGAAAAAGCATGAAAATGAAAAAAAAAATGCTTGTGCCACTGGGTCTCATACGGTGCCCTGGGTCATGTGAGCGGGTCAAACCGCCTTGAATTTCATTCAAATACACTCATTTGATAAAAAGAGTAGAAATGCATGAAAACGACTAAAAATCATGAAATGGATAAAATGCCTGTGCCACTGTGTATAATATGATGTCATGGGTCACCTGAGTGGGTCAAACTGTGTTGTGTTGTGTTGTCCTTGTCCTTGCGAAAATATGACAGAGTGTGAAATGGAGTACCAGGGGAGCAAAAAGTAGAAGGGTGAAAAAAGAGGTAAAATGCATGAAAACTGTGAAAAAGCATGAAAATGAATAAAATGCGGGTCACATTATTCATAATATATGCCCCTGAAGCCCATAATACTTCCATGGGAACATGTCAGTGGGAGCCTCCAGGCTGAGACTGATTCTACCCGAGGATGAAGCCTTACTTTCGGGTAAAAGTAGTCAGGCAGAGTGCCTGGATCATGGCGAGAAAAACAAACACATGCACCACACACATTGGGGTCTATATTCCCCTGAAAGTTGTAAGACTCTGGATGAAAAAATGCCACCTCAGCCTCAAACCAGACACTGGCTGATTCTACCCGAGGACGAAGCCTTATTTTCGGGTAAAAGTAGTCAGGCAGAGTGCCTGAATCAAAAAGATGAAAAAGCATGAAAAGGAGTAAAATGCCATCCAAATACACTCCTTTGATGAAAAAAGAGGTGAACATGTGTGTGCGTGCGTGCCTCTAATTCCATCCAGAGACACTCCTTTGATGAAAAAAGAGGTGAACATGTGTGTGCGTGCGTGCCTCTAATTCCATCCAAAGACACGCCTTTGATGAAAAAAGAGGTGAAAATGCATGAAAACGGTGAAAAAGCATGAAAATGAAAAAAAAAATGCTTGTGCCACTGGGTCTCATACGGTGCCCTGGGTCATGTGAGCGGGTCAAACCGCCTTGAATTTCATTCAAATACACTCATTTGATAAAAAGAGTAAAAATGCATGAAAACGACTAAAAATCATGAAAATGGATAAAATGCCTGTGCCACTGTGTATAATATGATGTCATGGGTCACCTGAGTGGGTCAAACTGTGTTGTGTTGTGTTGTCCTTGCGAATGGAGTACCAGGGGTGCAAGGCTGTCCTTGCGAAAATATGACAGAGTGTGAAATGGAGTACCAGGGGAGCAAAAAGAAGAAGGGTGAAAAAAGAGGTAAAATGCATGAAAACTGTGAAAAAGCATGAAAATGAATAAAATGCGGGTCACATTATTCATAATATATGCCCCTGAAGCCCATAATACTTCCATGGGAACATGTCAGTGGAGCCTCCAGGCTGAGGACTGATTCTACCCGAGGATGAAGCCTTACTTTCGGGTAAAAGTAGTCAGGCAGAGTGCCTGGATCATGGCCGAGAAAAACAAACACATGCACCACACACATTGGGGTCTATATTCCCCTGAAAGTTGTAAGACTCTGGATGAAAAAATGCCACCTCAGCCTCAAACCAGACACTGGCTGATTCTACCCGAGGACGAAGCCTTATTTTCGGGTAAAAGTAGTCAGGCAGAGTGCCTGAATCAAAAAGATGAAAAAGCATGAAAAGGAGTAAAATGCCATCCAAATACACTCCTTTGATGAAAAAAGAGGTGAACATGTGTGTGCGTGCGTGCCTCTAATTCCATCCAGAGACACTCCTTTGATGAAAAAAGAGGTGAACATGTGTGTGCGTGCGTGCCTCTAATTCCATCCAAAGACACGCCTTTGATGAAAAAAGAGGTGAAAATGCATGAAAACGGTGAAAAAGCATGAAAATGAAAAAAAAAATGCTTGTGCCACTTGGTCTCATACGGTGCCCTGGGTCATGTGAGCGGGTCAAACCGCCTTGAATTTCATTCAAATACACTCATTTGATAAAAAGAGTAAAAATGCATGAAAACGACTAAAAATCATGAAAATGGATAAAATGCCTGTGCCACTGTGTATAATATGATGTCATGGGTCACCTGAGTGGGTCAAACTGTGTTGTGTTGTGTTGTCCTTGCGAATGGAGTACCAGGGGTCCTTGCGAAAATATGACAGAGTGTGAAATGGAGTACCAGGGGAGCAAAAAGAAGAAGGGTGAAAAAAGAGGTAAAATGCATGAAAACTGTGAAAAAGCATGAAAATGAATAAAATGCGGGTCACATTATTCATAATATATGCCCCTGAAGCCCATAATACTTCCATGGGAACATGTCAGTGGAGCCTCCAGGCTGAGACTGATTCTACCCGAGGATGAAGCCTTACTTTCGGGTAAAAGTAGTCAGGCAGAGTGCCTGGATCATGGCCGAGAAAAACAAACACATGCACCACACACATTGGGGTCTATATTCCCCTGAAAGTTGTAAGACTCTGGATGAAAAAATGCCACCTCAGCCTCAAACCAGACACTGGCTGATTCTACCCGAGGACGAAGCCTTATTTTCGGGTAAAAGTAGTCAGGCAGAGTGCCTGAATCAAAAAGATGAAAAAGCATGAAAAGGAGTAAAATGCCATCCAAATACACTCCTTTGATGAAAAAAGAGGTGAACATGTGTGTGCGTGCGTGCCTCTAATTCCATCCAGAGACACTCCTTTGATGAAAAAACAGGTGAACATGTGTGTGCGTGCGTGCCTCTAATTCCATCCAAAGACACGCCTTTGATGAAAAAAGAGGTGAAAATGCATGAAAACGGTGAAAAAGCATGAAAATGAAAAAAAAAATGCTTGTGCCACTTGGTCTCATACGGTGCCCTGGGTCATGTGAGCGGGTCAAACCGCCTTGAATTTCATTCAAATACACTCATTTGATAAAAAGAGTAAAAATGCATGAAAACGACTAAAAATCATGAAAATGGATAAAATGCCTGTGCCACTGTGTATAATATGATGTCATGGGTCACCTGAGTGGGTCAAACTGTGTTGTGTTGTGTTGTCCTTGCGAATGGAGTACCAGGGGTCCTTGCGAAAATATGACAGAGTGTGAAATGGAGTACCAGGGGAGCAAAAAGAAGAAGGGTGAAAAAAGAGGTAAAATGCATGAAAACTGTGAAAAAGCATGAAAATGAATAAAATGCGGGTCACATTATTCATAATATATGCCCCTGAAGCCCATAATACTTCCATGGGAACATGTCAGTGGAGCCTCCAGGCTGAGACTGATTCTACCCGAGGATGAAGCCTTACTTTCGGGTAAAAGTAGTCAGGCAGAGTGCCTGGATCATGGCCGAGAAAAACAAACACATGCACCACACACATTGGGGTCTATATTCCCCTGAAAGTTGTAAGACTCTGGATGAAAAAATGCCACCTCAGCCTCAAACCAGACACTGGCTGATTCTACCCGAGGACGAAGCCTTATTTTCGGGTAAAAGTAGTCAGGCAGAGTGCCTGAATCAAAAAGATGAAAAAGCATGAAAAGGAGTAAAATGCCATCCAAATACACTCCTTTGATGAAAAAAGAGGTGAACATGTGTGTGCGTGCGTGCCTCTAATTCCATCCAGAGACACTCCTTTGATGAAAAAACAGGTGAACATGTGTGTGCGTGCGTGCCTCTAATTCCATCCAAAGACACGCCTTTGATGAAAAAAGAGGTGAAAATGCATGAAAACGGTGAAAAAGCATGAAAATGAAAAAAAAATGCTTGTGCCACTGGGTCTCATACGGTGCCCTGGGTCATGTGAGCGGGTCAAACCGCCTTGAATTTCATTCAAATACACTCATTTGATAAAAAGAGTAAAAATGCATGAAAACGACTAAAAATCATGAAAATGGATAAAATGCCTGTGCCACTGTGTATAATATGATGTCATGGGTCACCTGAGTGGGTCAAACTGTGTTGTGTTGTGTTGTCCTTGCGAATGGAGTACCAGGGGTGCAAGGCTGTCCTTGCGAAAATATGACAGAGTGTGAAATGGAGTACCAGGGGAGCAAAAAGAAGAAGGGTGAAAAAAGAGGTAAAATGCATGAAAACTGTGAAAAAGCATGAAAATGAATAAAATGCGGGTCACATTATTCATAATATATGCCCCTGAAGCCCATAATACTTCCATGGGAACATGTCAGTGGAGCCTCCAGGCTGAGACTGATTCTACCCGAGGATGAAGCCTTACTTTCGGGTAAAAGTAGTCAGGCAGAGTGCCTGGATCATGGCCGAGAAAAACAAACACATGCACCACACACATTGGGGTCTATATTCCCCTGAAAGTTGTAAGACTCTGGATGAAAAAATGCCACCTCAGCCTCAAACCAGACACTGGCTGATTCTACCCGAGGACGAAGCCTTATTTTCGGGTAAAAGTAGTCAGGCAGAGTGCCTGAATCAAAAAGATGAAAAAGCATGAAAAGGAGTAAAATGCCATCCAAATACACTCCTTTGATGAAAAAAGAGGTGAACATGTGTGTGCGTGCGTGCCTCTAATTCCATCCAGAGACACTCCTTTGATGAAAAAAGAGGTGAACATGTGTGTGCGTGCGTGCCTCTAATTCCATCCAAAGACACGCCTTTGATGAAAAAAGAGGTGAAAATGCATGAAAACGGTGAAAAAGCATGAAAATGAAAAAAAAAATGCTTGTGCCACTTGGTCTCATACGGTGCCCTGGGTCATGTGAGCGGGTCAAACCGCCTTGAATTTCATTCAAATACACTCATTTGATAAAAAGAGTAAAAATGCATGAAAACGACTAAAAATCATGAAAATGGATAAAATGCCTGTGCCACTGTGTATAATATGATGTCATGGGTCACCTGAGTGGGTCAAACTGTGTTGTGTTGTGTTGTCCTTGCGAATGGAGTACCAGGGGTCCTTGCGAAAATATGACAGAGTGTGAAATGGAGTACCAGGGGAGCAAAAAGAAGAAGGGTGAAAAAAGAGGTAAAATGCATGAAAACTGTGAAAAAGCATGAAAATGAATAAAATGCGGGTCACATTATTCATAATATATGCCCCTGAAGCCCATAATACTTCCATGGGAACATGTCAGTGGAGCCTCCAGGCTGAGACTGATTCTACCCGAGGATGAAGCCTTACTTTCGGGTAAAAGTAGTCAGGCAGAGTGCCTGGATCATGGCCGAGAAAAACAAACACATGCACCACACACATTGGGGTCTATATTCCCCTGAAAGTTGTAAGACTCTGGATGAAAAAATGCCACCTCAGCCTCAAACCAGACACTGGCTGATTCTACCCGAGGACGAAGCCTTATTTTCGGGTAAAAGTAGTCAGGCAGAGTGCCTGAATCAAAAAGATGAAAAAGCATGAAAAGGAGTAAAATGCCATCCAAATACACTCCTTTGATGAAAAAAGAGGTGAACATGTGTGTGCGTGCGTGCCTCTAATTCCATCCAGAGACACTCCTTTGATGAAAAAACAGGTGAACATGTGTGTGCGTGCGTGCCTCTAATTCCATCCAAAGACACGCCTTTGATGAAAAAAGAGGTGAAAATGCATGAAAACGGTGAAAAAGCATGAAAATGAAAAAAAAAATGCTTGTGCCACTTGGTCTCATACGGTGCCCTGGGTCATGTGAGCGGGTCAAACCGCCTTGAATTTCATTCAAATACACTCATTTGATAAAAAGAGTAAAAATGCATGAAAACGACTAAAAATCATGAAAATGGATAAAATGCCTGTGCCACTGTGTATAATATGATGTCATGGGTCACCTGAGTGGGTCAAACTGTGTTGTGTTGTGTTGTCCTTGCGAATGGAGTACCAGGGGTCCTTGCGAAAATATGACAGAGTGTGAAATGGAGTACCAGGGGAGCAAAAAGAAGAAGGGTGAAAAAAGAGGTAAAATGCATGAAAACTGTGAAAAAGCATGAAAATGAATAAAATGCGGGTCACATTATTCATAATATATGCCCCTGAAGCCCATAATACTTCCATGGGAACATGTCAGTGGAGCCTCCAGGCTGAGACTGATTCTACCCGAGGATGAAGCCTTACTTTCGGGTAAAAGTAGTCAGGCAGAGTGCCTGGATCATGGCCGAGAAAAACAAACACATGCACCACACACATTGGGGTCTATATTCCCCTGAAAGTTGTAAGACTCTGGATGAAAAAATGCCACCTCAGCCTCAAACCAGACACTGGCTGATTCTACCCGAGGACGAAGCCTTATTTTCGGGTAAAAGTAGTCAGGCAGAGTGCCTGAATCAAAAAGATGAAAAAGCATGAAAAGGAGTAAAATGCCATCCAAATACACTCCTTTGATGAAAAAAGAGGTGAACATGTGTGTGCGTGCGTGCCTCTAATTCCATCCAGAGACACTCCTTTGATGAAAAAACAGGTGAACATGTGTGTGCGTGCGTGCCTCTAATTCCATCCAAAGACACGCCTTTGATGAAAAAAGAGGTGAAAATGCATGAAAACGGTGAAAAAGCATGAAAATGAAAAAAAAAATGCTTGTGCCACTTGGTCTCATACGGTGCCCTGGGTCATGTGAGCGGGTCAAACCGCCTTGAATTTCATTCAAATACACTCATTTGATAAAAAGAGTAAAAATGCATGAAAACGACTAAAAATCATGAAAATGGATAAAATGCCTGTGCCACTGTGTATAATATGATGTCATGGGTCACCTGAGTGGGTCAAACTGTGTTGTGTTGTGTTGTCCTTGCGAATGGAGTACCAGGGGTCCTTGCGAAAATATGACAGAGTGTGAAATGGAGTACCAGGGGAGCAAAAAGAAGAAGGGTGAAAAAAGAGGTAAAATGCATGAAAACTGTGAAAAAGCATGAAAATGAATAAAATGCGGGTCACATTATTCATAATATATGCCCCTGAAGCCCATAATACTTCCATGGGAACATGTCAGTGGAGCCTCCAGGCTGAGACTGATTCTACCCGAGGATGAAGCCTTACTTTCGGGTAAAAGTAGTCAGGCAGAGTGCCTGGATCATGGCCGAGAAAAACAAACACATGCACCACACACATTGGGGTCTATATTCCCCTGAAAGTTGTAAGACTCTGGATGAAAAAATGCCACCTCAGCCTCAAACCAGACACTGGCTGATTCTACCCGAGGACGAAGCCTTATTTTCGGGTAAAAGTAGTCAGGCAGAGTGCCTGAATCAAAAAGATGAAAAAGCATGAAAAGGAGTAAAATGCCATCCAAATACACTCCTTTGATGAAAAAAGAGGTGAACATGTGTGTGCGTGCGTGCCTCTAATTCCATCCAGAGACACTCCTTTGATGAAAAAAGAGGTGAACATGTGTGTGCGTGCGTGCCTCTAATTCCATCCAAAGACACGCCTTTGATGAAAAAAGAGGTGAAAATGCATGAAAACGGTGAAAAAGCATGAAAATGAAAAAAAAAATGCTTGTGCCACTTGGTCTCATACGGTGCCCTGGGTCATGTGAGCGGGTCAAACCGCCTTGAATTTCATTCAAATACACTCATTTGATAAAAAGAGTAAAAATGCATGAAAACGACTAAAAATCATGAAAATGGATAAAATGCCTGTGCCACTGTGTATAATATGATGTCATGGGTCACCTGAGTGGGTCAAACTGTGTTGTGTTGTGTTGTCCTTGCGAATGGAGTACCAGGGGTCCTTGCGAAAATATGACAGAGTGTGAAATGGAGTGCCAGGGGAGCAAAAAGTAGAAGGGTGAAAAAAGAGGTAAAATGCATGAAAACTGTGAAAAAGCATGAAAATGAATAAAATGCTGGTCACATTATTCATAATATATGCCCCTGAAGCCCATAATACTTCCATGGGAACATGTCAGTGGAGCCTCCAGGCTGAGACTGATTCTACCCGAGGATGAAGCCTTACTTTCGGGTAAAAGTAGTCAGGCAGAGTGCCTGGATCATGGCCGAGAAAAACAAACACATGCACCACACACATTGGGGTCTATATTCCCCTGAAAGTTGTAAGACTCTGGATGAAAAAATGCCACCTCAGCCTCAAACCAGACACTGGCTGATTCTACCCGAGGACGAAGCCTTATTTTCGGGTAAAAGTAGTCAGGCAGAGTGCCTGAATCAAAAAGATGAAAAAGCATGAAAAGGAGTAAAATGCCATCCAAATACACTCCTTTGATGAAAAAAGAGGTGAACATGTGTGTGCGTGCGTGCCTCTAATTCCATCCAGAGACACTCCTTTGATGAAAAAAGAGGTGAACATGTGTGTGCGTGCGTGCCTCTAATTCCATCCAAAGACACGCCTTTGATGAAAAAAGAGGTGAAAATGCATGAAAACGGTGAAAAAGCATGAAAATGAAAAAAAAAATGCTTGTGCCACTTGGTCTCATACGGTGCCCTGGGTCATGTGAGCGGGTCAAACCGCCTTGAATTTCATTCAAATACACTCATTTGATAAAAAGAGTAAAAATGCATGAAAACGACTAAAAATCATGAAAATGGATAAAATGCCTGTGCCACTGTGTATAATATGATGTCATGGGTCACCTGAGTGGGTCAAACTGTGTTGTGTTGTGTTGTCCTTGCGAATGGAGTACCAGGGGTCCTTGCGAAAATATGACAGAGTGTGAAATGGAGTACCAGGGGAGCAAAAAGAAGAAGGGTGAAAAAAGAGGTAAAATGCATGAAAACTGTGAAAAAGCATGAAAATGAATAAAATGCGGGTCACATTATTCATAATATATGCCCCTGAAGCCCATAATACTTCCATGGGAACATGTCAGTGGAGCCTCCAGGCTGAGACTGATTCTACCCGAGGATGAAGCCTTACTTTCGGGTAAAAGTAGTCAGGCAGAGTGCCTGGATCATGGCCGAGAAAAACAAACACATGCACCACACACATTGGGGTCTATATTCCCCTGAAAGTTGTAAGACTCTGGATGAAAAAATGCCACCTCAGCCTCAAACCAGACACTGGCTGATTCTACCCGAGGACGAAGCCTTATTTTCGGGTAAAAGTAGTCAGGCAGAGTGCCTGAATCAAAAAGATGAAAAAGCATGAAAAGGAGTAAAATGCCATCCAAATACACTCCTTTGATGAAAAAAGAGGTGAACATGTGTGTGCGTGCGTGCCTCTAATTCCATCCAGAGACACTCCTTTGATGAAAAAACAGGTGAACATGTGTGTGCGTGCGTGCCTCTAATTCCATCCAAAGACACGCCTTTGATGAAAAAAGAGGTGAAAATGCATGAAAACGGTGAAAAAGCATGAAAATGAAAAAAAAAATGCTTGTGCCACTTGGTCTCATACGGTGCCCTGGGTCATGTGAGCGGGTCAAACCGCCTTGAATTTCATTCAAATACACTCATTTGATAAAAAGAGTAAAAATGCATGAAAACGACTAAAAATCATGAAAATGGATAAAATGCCTGTGCCACTGTGTATAATATGATGTCATGGGTCACCTGAGTGGGTCAAACTGTGTTGTGTTGTGTTGTCCTTGCGAATGGAGTACCAGGGGTCCTTGCGAAAATATGACAGAGTGTGAAATGGAGTACCAGGGGAGCAAAAAGAAGAAGGGTGAAAAAAGAGGTAAAATGCATGAAAACTGTGAAAAAGCATGAAAATGAATAAAATGCGGGTCACATTATTCATAATATATGCCCCTGAAGCCCATAATACTTCCATGGGAACATGTCAGTGGAGCCTCCAGGCTGAGACTGATTCTACCCGAGGATGAAGCCTTACTTTCGGGTAAAAGTAGTCAGGCAGAGTGCCTGGATCATGGCCGAGAAAAACAAACACATGCACCACACACATTGGGGTCTATATTCCCCTGAAAGTTGTAAGACTCTGGATGAAAAAATGCCACCTCAGCCTCAAACCAGACACTGGCTGATTCTACCCGAGGACGAAGCCTTATTTTCGGGTAAAAGTAGTCAGGCAGAGTGCCTGAATCAAAAAGATGAAAAAGCATGAAAAGGAGTAAAATGCCATCCAAATACACTCCTTTGATGAAAAAAGAGGTGAACATGTGTGTGCGTGCGTGCCTCTAATTCCATCCAGAGACACTCCTTTGATGAAAAAACAGGTGAACATGTGTGTGCGTGCGTGCCTCTAATTCCATCCAAAGACACGCCTTTGATGAAAAAAGAGGTGAAAATGCATGAAAACGGTGAAAAAGCATGAAAATGAAAAAAAAAATGCTTGTGCCACTTGGTCTCATACGGTGCCCTGGGTCATGTGAGCGGGTCAAACCGCCTTGAATTTCATTCAAATACACTCATTTGATAAAAAGAGTAAAAATGCATGAAAACGACTAAAAATCATGAAAATGGATAAAATGCCTGTGCCACTGTGTATAATATGATGTCATGGGTCACCTGAGTGGGTCAAACTGTGTTGTGTTGTGTTGTCCTTGCGAATGGAGTACCAGGGGTCCTTGCGAAAATATGACAGAGTGTGAAATGGAGTACCAGGGGAGCAAAAAGAAGAAGGGTGAAAAAAGAGGTAAAATGCATGAAAACTGTGAAAAAGCATGAAAATGAATAAAATGCGGGTCACATTATTCATAATATATGCCCCTGAAGCCCATAATACTTCCATGGGAACATGTCAGTGGAGCCTCCAGGCTGAGACTGATTCTACCCGAGGATGAAGCCTTACTTTCGGGTAAAAGTAGTCAGGCAGAGTGCCTGGATCATGGCCGAGAAAAACAAACACATGCACCACACACATTGGGGTCTATATTCCCCTGAAAGTTGTAAGACTCTGGATGAAAAAATGCCACCTCAGCCTCAAACCAGACACTGGCTGATTCTACCCGAGGACGAAGCCTTATTTTCGGGTAAAAGTAGTCAGGCAGAGTGCCTGAATCAAAAAGATGAAAAAGCATGAAAAGGAGTAAAATGCCATCCAAATACACTCCTTTGATGAAAAAAGAGGTGAACATGTGTGTGCGTGCGTGCCTCTAATTCCATCCAGAGACACTCCTTTGATGAAAAAAGAGGTGAACATGTGTGTGCGTGCGTGCCTCTAATTCCATCCAAAGACACGCCTTTGATGAAAAAAGAGGTGAAAATGCATGAAAACGGTGAAAAAGCATGAAAATGAAAAAAAAAATGCTTGTGCCACTTGGTCTCATACGGTGCCCTGGGTCATGTGAGCGGGTCAAACCGCCTTGAATTTCATTCAAATACACTCATTTGATAAAAAGAGTAAAAATGCATGAAAACGACTAAAAATCATGAAAATGGATAAAATGCCTGTGCCACTGTGTATAATATGATGTCATGGGTCACCTGAGTGGGTCAAACTGTGTTGTGTTGTGTTGTCCTTGCGAATGGAGTACCAGGGGTCCTTGCGAAAATATGACAGAGTGTGAAATGGAGTACCAGGGGAGCAAAAAGAAGAAGGGTGAAAAAAGAGGTAAAATGCATGAAAACTGTGAAAAAGCATGAAAATGAATAAAATGCGGGTCACATTATTCATAATATATGCCCCTGAAGCCCATAATACTTCCATGGGAACATGTCAGTGGAGCCTCCAGGCTGAGACTGATTCTACCCGAGGATGAAGCCTTACTTTCGGGTAAAAGTAGTCAGGCAGAGTGCCTGGATCATGGCCGAGAAAAACAAACACATGCACCACACACATTGGGGTCTATATTCCCCTGAAAGTTGTAAGACTCTGGATGAAAAAATGCCACCTCAGCCTCAAACCAGACACTGGCTGATTCTACCCGAGGACGAAGCCTTATTTTCGGGTAAAAGTAGTCAGGCAGAGTGCCTGAATCAAAAAGATGAAAAAGCATGAAAAGGAGTAAAATGCCATCCAAATACACTCCTTTGATGAAAAAAGAGGTGAACATGTGTGTGCGTGCGTGCCTCTAATTCCATCCAGAGACACTCCTTTGATGAAAAAAGAGGTGAACATGTGTGTGCGTGCGTGCCTCTAATTCCATCCAAAGACACGCCTTTGATGAAAAAAGAGGTGAAAATGCATGAAAACGGTGAAAAAGCATGAAAATGAAAAAAAAAATGCTTGTGCCACTTGGTCTCATACGGTGCCCTGGGTCATGTGAGCGGGTCAAACCGCCTTGAATTTCATTCAAATACACTCATTTGATAAAAAGAGTAAAAATGCATGAAAACGACTAAAAATCATGAAAATGGATAAAATGCCTGTGCCACTGTGTATAATATGATGTCATGGGTCACCTGAGTGGGTCAAACTGTGTTGTGTTGTGTTGTCCTTGCGAATGGAGTACCAGGGGTCCTTGCGAAAATATGACAGAGTGTGAAATGGAGTACCAGGGGAGCAAAAAGAAGAAGGGTGAAAAAAGAGGTAAAATGCATGAAAACTGTGAAAAAGCATGAAAATGAATAAAATGCGGGTCACATTATTCATAATATATGCCCCTGAAGCCCATAATACTTCCATGGGAACATGTCAGTGGAGCCTCCAGGCTGAGACTGATTCTACCCGAGGATGAAGCCTTACTTTCGGGTAAAAGTAGTCAGGCAGAGTGCCTGGATCATGGCCGAGAAAAACAAACACATGCACCACACACATTGGGGTCTATATTCCCCTGAAAGTTGTAAGACTCTGGATGAAAAAATGCCACCTCAGCCTCAAACCAGACACTGGCTGATTCTACCCGAGGACGAAGCCTTATTTTCGGGTAAAAGTAGTCAGGCAGAGTGCCTGAATCAAAAAGATGAAAAAGCATGAAAAGGAGTAAAATGCCATCCAAATACACTCCTTTGATGAAAAAAGAGGTGAACATGTGTGTGCATGCGTGCCTCTAATTCCATCCAGAGACACTCCTTTGATGAAAAAACAGGTGAACATGTGTGTGCGTGCGTGCCTCTAATTCCATCCAAAGACACGCCTTTGATGAAAAAAGAGGTGAAAATGCATGAAAACGGTGAAAAAGCATGAAAATGAAAAAAAAAATGCTTGTGCCACTTGGTCTCATACGGTGCCCTGGGTCATGTGAGCGGGTCAAACCGCCTTGAATTTCATTCAAATACACTCATTTGATAAAAAGAGTAAAAATGCATGAAAACGACTAAAAATCATGAAAATGGATAAAATGCCTGTGCCACTGTGTATAATATGATGTCATGGGTCACCTGAGTGGGTCAAACTGTGTTGTGTTGTGTTGTCCTTGCGAATGGAGTACCAGGGGTCCTTGCGAAAATATGACAGAGTGTGAAATGGAGTACCAGGGGAGCAAAAAGAAGAAGGGTGAAAAAAGAGGTAAAATGCATGAAAACTGTGAAAAAGCATGAAAATGAATAAAATGCGGGTCACATTATTCATAATATATGCCCCTGAAGCCCATAATACTTCCATGGGAACATGTCAGTGGAGCCTCCAGGCTGAGACTGATTCTACCCGAGGATGAAGCCTTACTTTCGGGTAAAAGTAGTCAGGCAGAGTGCCTGGATCATGGCCGAGAAAAACAAACACATGCACCACACACATTGGGGTCTATATTCCCCTGAAAGTTGTAAGACTCTGGATGAAAAAATGCCACCTCAGCCTCAAACCAGACACTGGCTGATTCTACCCGAGGACGAAGCCTTATTTTCGGGTAAAAGTAGTCAGGCAGAGTGCCTGAATCAAAAAGATGAAAAAGCATGAAAAGGAGTAAAATGCCATCCAAATACACTCCTTTGATGAAAAAAGAGGTGAACATGTGTGTGCGTGCGTGCCTCTAATTCCATCCAGAGACACTCCTTTGATGAAAAAAGAGGTGAACATGTGTGTGCGTGCGTGCCTCTAATTCCATCCAAAGACACGCCTTTGATGAAAAAAGAGGTGAAAATGCATGAAAACGGTGAAAAAGCATGAAAATGAAAAAAAAAATGCTTGTGCCACTTGGTCTCATACGGTGCCCTGGGTCATGTGAGCGGGTCAAACCGCCTTGAATTTCATTCAAATACACTCATTTGATAAAAAGAGTAAAAATGCATGAAAACGACTAAAAATCATGAAAATGGATAAAATGCCTGTGCCACTGTGTATAATATGATGTCATGGGTCACCTGAGTGGGTCAAACTGTGTTGTGTTGTGTTGTCCTTGCGAATGGAGTACCAGGGGTCCTTGCGAAAATATGACAGAGTGTGAAATGGAGTACCAGGGGAGCAAAAAGAAGAAGGGTGAAAAAAGAGGTAAAATGCATGAAAACTGTGAAAAAGCATGAAAATGAATAAAATGCGGGTCACATTATTCATAATATATGCCCCTGAAGCCCATAATACTTCCATGGGAACATGTCAGTGGAGCCTCCAGGCTGAGACTGATTCTACCCGAGGATGAAGCCTTACTTTCGGGTAAAAGTAGTCAGGCAGAGTGCCTGGATCATGGCCGAGAAAAACAAACACATGCACCACACACATTGGGGTCTATATTCCCCTGAAAGTTGTAAGACTCTGGATGAAAAAATGCCACCTCAGCCTCAAACCAGACACTGGCTGATTCTACCCGAGGACGAAGCCTTATTTTCGGGTAAAAGTAGTCAGGCAGAGTGCCTGAATCAAAAAGATGAAAAAGCATGAAAAGGAGTAAAATGCCATCCAAATACACTCCTTTGATGAAAAAAGAGGTGAACATGTGTGTGCGTGCGTGCCTCTAATTCCATCCAGAGACACTCCTTTGATGAAAAAACAGGTGAACATGTGTGTGCGTGCGTGCCTCTAATTCCATCCAAAGACACGCCTTTGATGAAAAAAGAGGTGAAAATGCATGAAAACGGTGAAAAAGCATGAAAATGAAAAAAAAAATGCTTGTGCCACTTGGTCTCATACGGTGCCCTGGGTCATGTGAGCGGGTCAAACCGCCTTGAATTTCATTCAAATACACTCATTTGATAAAAAGAGTAAAAATGCATGAAAACGACTAAAAATCATGAAAATGGATAAAATGCCTGTGCCACTGTGTATAATATGATGTCATGGGTCACCTGAGTGGGTCAAACTGTGTTGTGTTGTGTTGTCCTTGCGAATGGAGTACCAGGGGTCCTTGCGAAAATATGACAGAGTGTGAAATGGAGTACCAGGGGAGCAAAAAGAAGAAGGGTGAAAAAAGAGGTAAAATGCATGAAAACTGTGAAAAAGCATGAAAATGAATAAAATGCGGGTCACATTATTCATAATATATGCCCCTGAAGCCCATAATACTTCCATGGGAACATGTCAGTGGAGCCTCCAGGCTGAGACTGATTCTACCCGAGGATGAAGCCTTACTTTCGGGTAAAAGTAGTCAGGCAGAGTGCCTGGATCATGGCCGAGAAAAACAAACACATGCACCACACACATTGGGGTCTATATTCCCCTGAAAGTTGTAAGACTCTGGATGAAAAAATGCCACCTCAGCCTCAAACCAGACACTGGCTGATTCTACCCGAGGACGAAGCCTTATTTTCGGGTAAAAGTAGTCAGGCAGAGTGCCTGAATCAAAAAGATGAAAAAGCATGAAAAGGAGTAAAATGCCATCCAAATACACTCCTTTGATGAAAAAAGAGGTGAACATGTGTGTGCGTGCGTGCCTCTAATTCCATCCAGAGACACTCCTTTGATGAAAAAACAGGTGAACATGTGTGTGCGTGCGTGCCTCTAATTCCATCCAAAGACACGCCTTTGATGAAAAAAGAGGTGAAAATGCATGAAAACGGTGAAAAAGCATGAAAATGAAAAAAAAAATGCTTGTGCCACTTGGTCTCATACGGTGCCCTGGGTCATGTGAGCGGGTCAAACCGCCTTGAATTTCATTCAAATACACTCATTTGATAAAAAGAGTAAAAATGCATGAAAACGACTAAAAATCATGAAAATGGATAAAATGCCTGTGCCACTGTGTATAATATGATGTCATGGGTCACCTGAGTGGGTCAAACTGTGTTGTGTTGTGTTGTCCTTGCGAATGGAGTACCAGGGGTCCTTGCGAAAATATGACAGAGTGTGAAATGGAGTACCAGGGGAGCAAAAAGAAGAAGGGTGAAAAAAGAGGTAAAATGCATGAAAACTGTGAAAAAGCATGAAAATGAATAAAATGCGGGTCACATTATTCATAATATATGCCCCTGAAGCCCATAATACTTCCATGGGAACATGTCAGTGGAGCCTCCAGGCTGAGACTGATTCTACCCGAGGATGAAGCCTTACTTTCGGGTAAAAGTAGTCAGGCAGAGTGCCTGGATCATGGCCGAGAAAAACAAACACATGCACCACACACATTGGGGTCTATATTCCCCTGAAAGTTGTAAGACTCTGGATGAAAAAATGCCACCTCAGCCTCAAACCAGACACTGGCTGATTCTACCCGAGGACGAAGCCTTATTTTCGGGTAAAAGTAGTCAGGCAGAGTGCCTGAATCAAAAAGATGAAAAAGCATGAAAAGGAGTAAAATGCCATCCAAATACACTCCTTTGATGAAAAAAGAGGTGAACATGTGTGTGCGTGCGTGCCTCTAATTCCATCCAGAGACACTCCTTTGATGAAAAAACAGGTGAACATGTGTGTGCGTGCGTGCCTCTAATTCCATCCAAAGACACGCCTTTGATGAAAAAAGAGGTGAAAATGCATGAAAACGGTGAAAAAGCATGAAAATGAAAAAAAAAATGCTTGTGCCACTTGGTCTCATACGGTGCCCTGGGTCATGTGAGCGGGTCAAACCGCCTTGAATTTCATTCAAATACACTCATTTGATAAAAAGAGTAAAAATGCATGAAAACGACTAAAAATCATGAAAATGGATAAAATGCCTGTGCCACTGTGTATAATATGATGTCATGGGTCACCTGAGTGGGTCAAACTGTGTTGTGTTGTGTTGTCCTTGCGAATGGAGTACCAGGGGTCCTTGCGAAAATATGACAGAGTGTGAAATGGAGTACCAGGGGAGCAAAAAGAAGAAGGGTGAAAAAAGAGGTAAAATGCATGAAAACTGTGAAAAAGCATGAAAATGAATAAAATGCGGGTCACATTATTCATAATATATGCCCCTGAAGCCCATAATACTTCCATGGGAACATGTCAGTGGAGCCTCCAGGCTGAGACTGATTCTACCCGAGGATGAAGCCTTACTTTCGGGTAAAAGTAGTCAGGCAGAGTGCCTGGATCATGGCCGAGAAAAACAAACACATGCACCACACACATTGGGGTCTATATTCCCCTGAAAGTTGTAAGACTCTGGATGAAAAAATGCCACCTCAGCCTCAAACCAGACACTGGCTGATTCTACCCGAGGACGAAGCCTTATTTTCGGGTAAAAGTAGTCAGGCAGAGTGCCTGAATCAAAAAGATGAAAAAGCATGAAAAGGAGTAAAATGCCATCCAAATACACTCCTTTGATGAAAAAAGAGGTGAACATGTGTGTGCGTGCGTGCCTCTAATTCCATCCAGAGACACTCCTTTGATGAAAAAACAGGTGAACATGTGTGTGCGTGCGTGCCTCTAATTCCATCCAAAGACACGCCTTTGATGAAAAAAGAGGTGAAAATGCATGAAAACGGTGAAAAAGCATGAAAATGAAAAAAAAAATGCTTGTGCCACTTGGTCTCATACGGTGCCCTGGGTCATGTGAGCGGGTCAAACCGCCTTGAATTTCATTCAAATACACTCATTTGATAAAAAGAGTAAAAATGCATGAAAACGACTAAAAATCATGAAAATGGATAAAATGCCTGTGCCACTGTGTATAATATGATGTCATGGGTCACCTGAGTGGGTCAAACTGTGTTGTGTTGTGTTGTCCTTGCGAATGGAGTACCAGGGGTCCTTGCGAAAATATGACAGAGTGTGAAATGGAGTACCAGGGGAGCAAAAAGAAGAAGGGTGAAAAAAGAGGTAAAATGCATGAAAACTGTGAAAAAGCATGAAAATGAATAAAATGCGGGTCACATTATTCATAATATATGCCCCTGAAGCCCATAATACTTCCATGGGAACATGTCAGTGGAGCCTCCAGGCTGAGACTGATTCTACCCGAGGATGAAGCCTTACTTTCGGGTAAAAGTAGTCAGGCAGAGTGCCTGGATCATGGCCGAGAAAAACAAACACATGCACCACACACATTGGGGTCTATATTCCCCTGAAAGTTGTAAGACTCTGGATGAAAAAATGCCACCTCAGCCTCAAACCAGACACTGGCTGATTCTACCCGAGGACGAAGCCTTATTTTCGGGTAAAAGTAGTCAGGCAGAGTGCCTGAATCAAAAAGATGAAAAAGCATGAAAAGGAGTAAAATGCCATCCAAATACACTCCTTTGATGAAAAAAGAGGTGAACATGTGTGTGCGTGCGTGCCTCTAATTCCATCCAGAGACACTCCTTTGATGAAAAAAGAGGTGAACATGTGTGTGCGTGCGTGCCTCTAATTCCATCCAAAGACACGCCTTTGATGAAAAAAGAGGTGAAAATGCATGAAAACGGTGAAAAAGCATGAAAATGAAAAAAAAATGCTTGTGCCACTGGGTCTCATACGGTGCCCTGGGTCATGTGAGCGGGTCAAACCGCCTTGAATTTCATTCAAATACACTCATTTGATAAAAAGAGTAAAAATGCATGAAAACGACTAAAAATCATGAAAATGGATAAAATGCCTGTGCCACTGTGTATAATATGATGTCATGGGTCACCTGAGTGGGTCAAACTGTGTTGTGTTGTGTTGTCCTTGCGAATGGAGTACCAGGGGTGCAAGGCTGTCCTTGCGAAAATATGACAGAGTGTGAAATGGAGTACCAGGGGAGCAAAAAGAAGAAGGGTGAAAAAAGAGGTAAAATGCATGAAAACTGTGAAAAAGCATGAAAATGAATAAAATGCGGGTCACATTATTCATAATATATGCCCCTGAAGCCCATAATACTTCCATGGGAACATGTCAGTGGAGCCTCCAGGCTGAGACTGATTCTACCCGAGGATGAAGCCTTACTTTCGGGTAAAAGTAGTCAGGCAGAGTGCCTGGATCATGGCCGAGAAAAACAAACACATGCACCACACACATTGGGGTCTATATTCCCCTGAAAGTTGTAAGACTCTGGATGAAAAAATGCCACCTCAGCCTCAAACCAGACACTGGCTGATTCTACCCGAGGACGAAGCCTTATTTTCGGGTAAAAGTAGTCAGGCAGAGTGCCTGAATCAAAAAGATGAAAAAGCATGAAAAGGAGTAAAATGCCATCCAAATACACTCCTTTGATGAAAAAAGAGGTGAACATGTGTGTGCGTGCGTGCCTCTAATTCCATCCAAAGACACGCCTTTGATGAAAAAAGAGGTGAAAATGCATGAAAACGGTGAAAAAGCATGAAAATGAAAAAAAAATGCTTGTGCCACTGGGTCTCATACGGTGCCCTGGGTCATGTGAGCGGGTCAAACCGCCTTGAATTTCATTCAAATACACTCATTTGATAAAAAGAGTAAAAATGCATGAAAACGACTAAAAATCATGAAAATGGATAAAATGCCTGTGCCACTGTGTATAATATGATGTCATGGGTCACCTGAGTGGGTCAAACTGTGTTGTGTTGTGTTGTCCTTGCGAATGGAGTACCAGGGGTGCAAGGCTGTCCTTGCGAAAATATGACAGAGTGTGAAATGGAGTACCAGGGGAGCAAAAAGAAGAAGGGTGAAAAAAGAGGTAAAATGCATGAAAACTGTGAAAAAGCATGAAAATGAATAAAATGCGGGTCACATTATTCATAATATATGCCCCTGAAGCCCATAATACTTCCATGGGAACATGTCAGTGGAGCCTCCAGGCTGAGACTGATTCTACCCGAGGATGAAGCCTTACTTTCGGGTAAAAGTAGTCAGGCAGAGTGCCTGGATCATGGCCGAGAAAAACAAACACATGCACCACACACATTGGGGTCTATATTCCCCTGAAAGTTGTAAGACTCTGGATGAAAAAATGCCACCTCAGCCTCAAACCAGACACTGGCTGATTCTACCCGAGGACGAAGCCTTATTTTCGGGTAAAAGTAGTCAGGCAGAGTGCCTGAATCAAAAAGATGAAAAAGCATGAAAAGGAGTAAAATGCCATCCAAATACACTCCTTTGATGAAAAAAGAGGTGAACATGTGTGTGCGTGCGTGCCTCTAATTCCATCCAGAGACACTCCTTTGATGAAAAAAGAGGTGAACATGTGTGTGCGTGCGTGCCTCTAATTCCATCCAAAGACACGCCTTTGATGAAAAAAGAGGTGAAAATGCATGAAAACGGTGAAAAAGCATGAAAATGAAAAAAAAAATGCTTGTGCCACTTGGTCTCATACGGTGCCCTGGGTCATGTGAGCGGGTCAAACCGCCTTGAATTTCATTCAAATACACTCATTTGATAAAAAGAGTAAAAATGCATGAAAACGACTAAAAATCATGAAAATGGATAAAATGCCTGTGCCACTGTGTATAATATGATGTCATGGGTCACCTGAGTGGGTCAAACTGTGTTGTGTTGTGTTGTCCTTGCGAATGGAGTACCAGGGGTCCTTGCGAAAATATGACAGAGTGTGAAATGGAGTACCAGGGGAGCAAAAAGAAGAAGGGTGAAAAAAGAGGTAAAATGCATGAAAACTGTGAAAAAGCATGAAAATGAATAAAATGCGGGTCACATTATTCATAATATATGCCCCTGAAGCCCATAATACTTCCATGGGAACATGTCAGTGGAGCCTCCAGGCTGAGACTGATTCTACCCGAGGATGAAGCCTTACTTTCGGGTAAAAGTAGTCAGGCAGAGTGCCTGGATCATGGCCGAGAAAAACAAACACATGCACCACACACATTGGGGTCTATATTCCCCTGAAAGTTGTAAGACTCTGGATGAAAAAATGCCACCTCAGCCTCAAACCAGACACTGGCTGATTCTACCCGAGGACGAAGCCTTATTTTCGGGTAAAAGTAGTCAGGCAGAGTGCCTGAATCAAAAAGATGAAAAAGCATGAAAAGGAGTAAAATGCCATCCAAATACACTCCTTTGATGAAAAAAGAGGTGAACATGTGTGTGCGTGCGTGCCTCTAATTCCATCCAGAGACACTCCTTTGATAAAAAAACAGGTGAACATGTGTGTGCGTGCGTGCCTCTAATTCCATCCAAAGACACGCCTTTGATGAAAAAAGAGGTGAAAATGCATGAAAACGGTGAAAAAGCATGAAAATGAAAAAAAAAATGCTTGTGCCACTTGGTCTCATACGGTGCCCTGGGTCATGTGAGCGGGTCAAACCGCCTTGAATTTCATTCAAATACACTCATTTGATAAAAAGAGTAAAAATGCATGAAAACGACTAAAAATCATGAAAATGGATAAAATGCCTGTGCCACTGTGTATAATATGATGTCATGGGTCACCTGAGTGGGTCAAACTGTGTTGTGTTGTGTTGTCCTTGCGAATGGAGTACCAGGGGTCCTTGCGAAAATATGACAGAGTGTGAAATGGAGTACCAGGGGAGCAAAAAGAAGAAGGGTGAAAAAAGAGGTAAAATGCATGAAAACTGTGAAAAAGCATGAAAATGAATAAAATGCGGGTCACATTATTCATAATATATGCCCCTGAAGCCCATAATACTTCCATGGGAACATGTCAGTGGAGCCTCCAGGCTGAGACTGATTCTACCCGAGGATGAAGCCTTACTTTCGGGTAAAAGTAGTCAGGCAGAGTGCCTGGATCATGGCCGAGAAAAACAAACACATGCACCACACACATTGGGGTCTATATTCCCCAGAAAGTTGTAAGACTCTGGATGAAAAAATGCCACCTCAGCCTCAAACCAGACACTGGCTGATTCTACCCGAGGACGAAGCCTTATTTTCGTGTAAAAGTAGTCAGGCAGAGTGCCTGAATCAAAAAGATGAAAAAGCATGAAAAGGAGTAAAATGCCATCCAAATACACTCCTTTGATGAAAAAAGAGGTGAACATGTGTGTGCGTGCGTGCCTCTAATTCCATCCAGAGACACTCCTTTGATGAAAAAAGAGGTGAACATGTGTGTGCGTGCGTGCCTCTAATTCCATCCAAAGACACGCCTTTGATGAAAAAAGAGGTGAAAATGCATGAAAACGGTGAAAAAGCATGAAAATGAAAAAAAAATGCTTGTGCCACTGGGTCTCATACGGTGCCCTGGGTCATGTGAGCGGGTCAAACCGCCTTGAATTTCATTCAAATACACTCATTTGATAAAAAGAGTAAAAATGCATGAAAACGACTAAAAATCATGAAAATGGATAAAATGCCTGTGCCACTGTGTATAATATGATGTCATGGGTCACCTGAGTGGGTCAAACTGTGTTGTGTTGTGTTGTCCTTGCGAATGGAGTACCAGGGGTGCAAGGCTGTCCTTGCGAAAATATGACAGAGTGTGAAATGGAGTACCAGGGGAGCAAAAAGAAGAAGGGTGAAAAAAGAGGTAAAATGCATGAAAACTGTGAAAAAGCATGAAAATGAATAAAATGCGGGTCACATTATTCATAATATATGCCCCTGAAGCCCATAATACTTCCATGGGAACATGTCAGTGGAGCCTCCAGGCTGAGACTGATTCTACCCGAGGATGAAGCCTTACTTTCGGGTAAAAGTAGTCAGGCAGAGTGCCTGGATCATGGCCGAGAAAAACAAACACATGCACCACACACATTGGGGTCTATATTCCCCTGAAAGTTGTAAGACTCTGGGTGAAAAAATGCCACCTCAGCCTCAAACCAGACACTGGCTGATTCTACCCGAGGACGAAGCCTTATTTTCGGGTAAAAGTAGTCAGGCAGAGTGCCTGAATCAAAAAGATGAAAAAGCATGAAAAGGAGTAAAATGCCATCCAAATACACTCCTTTGATGAAAAAAGAGGTGAACATGTGTGTGCGTGCGTGCCTCTAATTCCATCCAGAGACACTCCTTTGATGAAAAAAGAGGTGAACATGTGTGTGCGTGCGTGCCTCTAATTCCATCCAAAGACACGCCTTTGATGAAAAAAGAGGTGAAAATGCATGAAAACGGTAAAAAAGCATGAAAATGAAAAAAAAAATGCTTGTGCCACTTGGTCTCATACGGTGCCCTGGGTCATGTGAGCGGGTCAAACCGCCTTGAATTTCATTCAAATACACTCATTTGATAAAAAGAGTAAAAATGCATGAAAACGACTAAAAATCATGAAAATGGATAAAATGCCTGTGCCACTGTGTATAATATGATGTCATGGGTCACCTGAGTGGGTCAAACTGTGTTGTGTTGTGTTGTCCTTGCGAATGGAGTACCAGGGGTGCAAGGCTGTCCTTGCGAAAATATGACAGAGTGTGAAATGGAGTACCAGGGGAGCAAAAAGAAGAAGGGTGAAAAAAGAGGTAAAATGCATGAAAACTGTGAAAAAGCATGAAAATGAATAAAATGCGGGTCACATTATTCATAATATATGCCCCTGAAGCCCATAATACTTCCATGGGAACATGTCAGTGGAGCCTCCAGGCTGAGACTGATTCTACCCGAGGATGAAGCCTTACTTTCGGGTAAAAGTAGTCAGGCAGAGTGCCTGGATCATGGCCGAGAAAAACAAACACATGCACCACACACATTGGGGTCTATATTCCCCTGAAAGTTGTAAGACTCTGGATGAAAAAATGCCACCTCAGCCTCAAACCAGACACTGGCTGATTCTACCCGAGGACGAAGCCTTATTTTCGGGTAAAAGTAGTCAGGCAGAGTGCCTGAATCAAAAAGATGAAAAAGCATGAAAAGGAGTAAAATGCCATCCAAATACACTCCTTTGATGAAAAAAGAGGTGAACATGTGTGTGCGTGCGTGCCTCTAATTCCATCCAGAGACACTCCTTTGATGAAAAAAGAGGTGAACATGTGTGTGCGTGCGTGCCTCTAATTCCATCCAAAGACACGCCTTTGATGAAAAAAGAGGTGAAAATGCATGAAAACGGTAAAAAAGCATGAAAATGAAAAAAAAAATGCTTGTGCCACTTGGTCTCATACGGTGCCCTGGGTCATGTGAGCGGGTCAAACCGCCTTGAATTTCATTCAAATACACTCATTTGATAAAAAGAGTAAAAATGCATGAAAACGACTAAAAATCATGAAAATGGATAAAATGCCTGTGCCACTGTGTATAATATGATGTCATGGGTCACCTGAGTGGGTCAAACTGTGTTGTGTTGTGTTGTCCTTGCGAATGGAGTACCAGGGGTCCTTGCGAAAATATGACAGAGTGTGAAATGGAGTACCAGGGGAGCAAAAAGTAGAAGGGTGAAAAAAGAGGTAAAATGCATGAAAACTGTGAAAAAGCATGAAAATGAATAAAATGCGGGTCACATTATTCATAATATATGCCCCTGAAGCCCATAATACTTCCATGGGAACATGTCAGTGGAGCCTCCAGGCTGAGACTGATTCTACCCGAGGATGAAGCCTTACTTTCGGGTAAAAGTAGTCAGGCAGAGTGCCTGGATCATGGCCGAGAAAAACAAACACATGCACCACACACATTGGGGTCTATATTCCCCTGAAAGTTGTAAGACTCTGGATGAAAAAATGCCACCTCAGCCTCAAACCAGACACTGGCTGATTCTACCCGAGGACGAAGCCTTATTTTCGGGTAAAAGTAGTCAGGCAGAGTGCCTGAATCAAAAAGATGAAAAAGCATGAAAAGGAGTAAAATGCCATCCAAATACACTCCTTTGATGAAAAAAGAGGTGAACATGTGTGTGCGTGCGTGCCTCTAATTCCATCCAGAGACACTCCTTTGATGAAAAAAGAGGTGAACATGTGTGTGCGTGCGTGCCTCTAATTCCATCCAAAGACACGCCTTTGATGAAAAAAGAGGTGAAAATGCATGAAAACGGTGAAAAAGCATGAAAATGAAAAAAAAATGCTTGTGCCACTGGGTCTCATACGGTGCCCTGGGTCATGTGAGCGGGTCAAACCGCCTTGAATTTCATTCAAATACACTCATTTGATAAAAAGAGTAAAAATGCATGAAAACGACTAAAAATCATGAAAATGGATAAAATGCCTGTGCCACTGTGTATAATATGATGTCATGGGTCACCTGAGTGGGTCAAACTGTGTTGTGTTGTGTTGTCCTTGCGAATGGAGTACCAGGGGTGCAAGGCTGTCCTTGCGAAAATATGACAGAGTGTGAAATGGAGTACCAGGGGAGCAAAAAGAAGAAGGGTGAAAAAAGAGGTAAAATGCATGAAAACTGTGAAAAAGCATGAAAATGAATAAAATGCGGGTCACATTATTCATAATATATGCCCCTGAAGCCCATAATACTTCCATGGGAACATGTCAGTGGAGCCTCCAGGCTGAGACTGATTCTACCCGAGGATGAAGCCTTACTTTCGGGTAAAAGTAGTCAGGCAGAGTGCCTGGATCATGGCCGAGAAAAACAAACACATGCACCACACACATTGGGGTCTATATTCCCCTGAAAGTTGTAAGACTCTGGATGAAAAAATGCCACCTCAGCCTCAAACCAGACACTGGCTGATTCTACCCGAGGACGAAGCCTTATTTTCGGGTAAAAGTAGTCAGGCAGAGTGCCTGAATCAAAAAGATGAAAAAGCATGAAAAGGAGTAAAATGCCATCCAAATACACTCCTTTGATGAAAAAAGAGGTGAACATGTGTGTGCGTGCGTGCCTCTAATTCCATCCAGAGACACTCCTTTGATGAAAAAAGAGGTGAACATGTGTGTGCGTGCGTGCCTCTAATTCCATCCAAAGACACGCCTTTGATGAAAAAAGAGGTGAAAATGCATGAAAACGGTGAAAAAGCATGAAAATGAAAAAAAAATGCTTGTGCCACTGGGTCTCATACGGTGCCCTGGGTCATGTGAGCGGGTCAAACCGCCTTGAATTTCATTCAAATACACTCATTTGATAAAAAGAGTAAAAATGCATGAAAACGACTAAAAATCATGAAAATGGATAAAATGCCTGTGCCACTGTGTATAATATGATGTCATGGGTCACCTGAGTGGGTCAAACTGTGTTGTGTTGTGTTGTCCTTGCGAATGGAGTACCAGGGGTCCTTGCGAAAATATGACAGAGTGTGAAATGGAGTACCAGGGGAGCAAAAAGAAGAAGGGTGAAAAAAGAGGTAAAATGCATGAAAACTGTGAAAAAGCATGAAAATGAATAAAATGCGGGTCACATTATTCATAATATATGCCCCTGAAGCCCATAATACTTCCATGGGAACATGTCAGTGGAGCCTCCAGGCTGAGACTGATTCTACCCGAGGATGAAGCCTTACTTTCGGGTAAAAGTAGTCAGGCAGAGTGCCTGGATCATGGCCGAGAAAAACAAACACATGCACCACACACATTGGGGTCTATATTCCCCTGAAAGTTGTAAGACTCTGGATGAAAAAATGCCACCTCAGCCTCAAACCAGACACTGGCTGATTCTACCCGAGGACGAAGCCTTATTTTCGGGTAAAAGTAGTCAGGCAGAGTGCCTGAATCAAAAAGATGAAAAAGCATGAAAAGGAGTAAAATGCCATCCAAATACACTCCTTTGATGAAAAAAGAGGTGAACATGTGTGTGCGTGCGTGCCTCTAATTCCATCCAGAGACACTCCTTTGATGAAAAAAGAGGTGAACATGTGTGTGCGTGCGTGCCTCTAATTCCATCCAAAGACACGCCTTTGATGAAAAAAGAGGTGAAAATGCATGAAAACGGTAAAAAAGCATGAAAATGAAAAAAAAAATGCTTGTGCCACTTGGTCTCATACGGTGCCCTGGGTCATGTGAGCGGGTCAAACCGCCTTGAATTTCATTCAAATACACTCATTTGATAAAAAGAGTAAAAATGCATGAAAACGACTAAAAATCATGAAAATGGATAAAATGCCTGTGCCACTGTGTATAATATGATGTCATGGGTCACCTGAGTGGGTCAAACTGTGTTGTGTTGTGTTGTCCTTGCGAATGGAGTACCAGGGGTGCAAGGCTGTCCTTGCGAAAATATGACAGAGTGTGAAATGGAGTACCAGGGGAGCAAAAAGAAGAAGGGTGAAAAAAGAGGTAAAATGCATGAAAACTGTGAAAAAGCATGAAAATGAATAAAATGCGGGTCACATTATTCATAATATATGCCCCTGAAGCCCATAATACTTCCATGGGAACATGTCAGTGGAGCCTCCAGGCTGAGACTGATTCTACCCGAGGATGAAGCCTTACTTTCGGGTAAAAGTAGTCAGGCAGAGTGCCTGGATCATGGCCGAGAAAAACAAACACATGCACCACACACATTGGGGTCTATATTCCCCTGAAAGTTGTAAGACTCTGGATGAAAAAATGCCACCTCAGCCTCAAACCAGACACTGGCTGATTCTACCCGAGGACGAAGCCTTATTTTCGGGTAAAAGTAGTCAGGCAGAGTGCCTGAATCAAAAAGATGAAAAAGCATGAAAAGGAGTAAAATGCCATCCAAATACACTCCTTTGATGAAAAAAGAGGTGAACATGTGTGTGCGTGCGTGCCTCTAATTCCATCCAGAGACACTCCTTTGATGAAAAAAGAGGTGAACATGTGTGTGCGTGCGTGCCTCTAATTCCATCCAAAGACACGCCTTTGATGAAAAAAGAGGTGAAAATGCATGAAAACGGTAAAAAAGCATGAAAATGAAAAAAAAAATGCTTGTGCCACTTGGTCTCATACGGTGCCCTGGGTCATGTGAGCGGGTCAAACCGCCTTGAATTTCATTCAAATACACTCATTTGATAAAAAGAGTAAAAATGCATGAAAACGACTAAAAATCATGAAAATGGATAAAATGCCTGTGCCACTGTGTATAATATGATGTCATGGGTCACCTGAGTGGGTCAAACTGTGTTGTGTTGTGTTGTCCTTGCGAATGGAGTACCAGGGGTCCTTGCGAAAATATGACAGAGTGTGAAATGGAGTACCAGGGGAGCAAAAAGTAGAAGGGTGAAAAAAGAGGTAAAATGCATGAAAACTGTGAAAAAGCATGAAAATGAATAAAATGCGGGTCACATTATTCATAATATATGCCCCTGAAGCCCATAATACTTCCATGGGAACATGTCAGTGGAGCCTCCAGGCTGAGACTGATTCTACCCGAGGATGAAGCCTTACTTTCGGGTAAAAGTAGTCAGGCAGAGTGCCTGGATCATGGCCGAGAAAAACAAACACATGCACCACACACATTGGGGTCTATATTCCCCTGAAAGTTGTAAGACTCTGGATGAAAAAATGCCACCTCAGCCTCAAACCAGACACTGGCTGATTCTACCCGAGGACGAAGCCTTATTTTCGGGTAAAAGTAGTCAGGCAGAGTGCCTGAATCAAAAAGATGAAAAAGCATGAAAAGGAGTAAAATGCCATCCAAATACACTCCTTTGATGAAAAAAGAGGTGAACATGTGTGTGCGTGCGTGCCTCTAATTCCATCCAGAGACACTCCTTTGATGAAAAAAGAGGTGAACATGTGTGTGCGTGCGTGCCTCTAATTCCATCCAAAGACACGCCTTTGATGAAAAAAGAGGTGAAAATGCATGAAAACGGTGAAAAAGCATGAAAATGAAAAAAAAATGCTTGTGCCACTGGGTCTCATACGGTGCCCTGGGTCATGTGAGCGGGTCAAACCGCCTTGAATTTCATTCAAATACACTCATTTGATAAAAAGAGTAAAAATGCATGAAAACGACTAAAAATCATGAAAATGGATAAAATGCCTGTGCCACTGTGTATAATATGATGTCATGGGTCACCTGAGTGGGTCAAACTGTGTTGTGTTGTGTTGTCCTTGCGAATGGAGTACCAGGGGTCCTTGCGAAAATATGACAGAGTGTGAAATGGAGTACCAGGGGAGCAAAAAGAAGAAGGGTGAAAAAAGAGGTAAAATGCATGAAAACTGTGAAAAAGCATGAAAATGAATAAAATGCGGGTCACATTATTCATAATATATGCCCCTGAAGCCCATAATACTTCCATGGGAACATGTCAGTGGAGCCTCCAGGCTGAGACTGATTCTACCCGAGGATGAAGCCTTACTTTCGGGTAAAAGTAGTCAGGCAGAGTGCCTGGATCATGGCCGAGAAAAACAAACACATGCACCACACACATTGGGGTCTATATTCCCCTGAAAGTTGTAAGACTCTGGATGAAAAAATGCCACCTCAGCCTCAAACCAGACACTGGCTGATTCTACCCGAGGACGAAGCCTTATTTTCGGGTAAAAGTAGTCAGGCAGAGTGCCTGAATCAAAAAGATGAAAAAGCATGAAAAGGAGTAAAATGCCATCCAAATACACTCCTTTGATGAAAAAAGAGGTGAACATGTGTGTGCGTGCGTGCCTCTAATTCCATCCAGAGACACTCCTTTGATGAAAAAACAGGTGAACATGTGTGTGCGTGCGTGCCTCTAATTCCATCCAAAGACACGCCTTTGATGAAAAAAGAGGTGAAAATGCATGAAAACGGTGAAAAAGCATGAAAATGAAAAAAAAAATGCTTGTGCCACTTGGTCTCATACGGTGCCCTGGGTCATGTGAGCGGGTCAAACCGCCTTGAATTTCATTCAAATACACTCATTTGATAAAAAGAGTAAAAATGCATGAAAACGACTAAAAATCATGAAAATGGATAAAATGCCTGTGCCACTGTGTATAATATGATGTCATGGGTCACCTGAGTGGGTCAAACTGTGTTGTGTTGTGTTGTCCTTGCGAATGGAGTACCAGGGGTCCTTGTGAAAATATGACAGAGTGTGAAATGGAGTACCAGGGGAGCAAAAAGAAGAAGGGTGAAAAAAGAGGTAAAATGCATGAAAACTGTGAAAAAGCATGAAAATGAATAAAATGCGGGTCACATTATTCATAATATATGCCCCTGAAGCCCATAATACTTCCATGGGAACATGTCAGTGGAGCCTCCAGGCTGAGACTGATTCTACCCGAGGATGAAGCCTTACTATCGGGTAAAAGTAGTCAGGCAGAGTGCCTGGATCATGGCCGAGAAAAACAAACACATGCACCACACACATTGGGGTCTATATTCCCCTGAAAGTTGTAAGACTCTGGATGAAAAAATGCCACCTCAGCCTCAAACCAGACACTGGCTGATTCTACCCGAGGACGAAGCCTTATTTTCGGGTAAAAGTAGTCAGGCAGAGTGCCTGAATCAAAAAGATGAAAAAGCATGAAAAGGAGTAAAATGCCATCCAAATACACTCCTTTGATGAAAAAAGAGGTGAACATGTGTGTGCGTGCGTGCCTCTAATTCCATCCAGAGACACTCCTTTGATGAAAAAACAGGTGAACATGTGTGTGCGTGCGTGACTCTAATTCCATCCAAAGACACGCCTTTGATGAAAAAAGAGGTGAAAATGCATGAAAACGGTGAAAAAGCATGAAAATGAAAAAAAAAATGCTTGTGCCACTTGGTCTCATACGGTGCCCTGGGTCATGTGAGCGGGTCAAACCGCCTTGAATTTCATTCAAATACACTCATTTGATAAAAAGAGTAAAAATGCATGAAAACGACTAAAAATCATGAAAATGGATAAAATGCCTGTGCCACTGTGTATAATATGATGTCATGGGTCACCTGAGTGGGTCAAACTGTGTTGTGTCGTGTTGTCCTTGCGAATGGAGTACCAGGGGTCCTTGCGAAAATATGACAGAGTGTGAAATGGAGTACCAGGGGAGCAAAAAGAAGAAGGGTGAAAAAAGAGGTAAAATGCATGAAAACTGTGAAAAAGCATGAAAATAAATAAAATGCGGGTCACATTATTCATAATATATGCCCCTGAAGCCCATAATACTTCCATGGGAACATGTCAGTGGAGCCTCCAGGCTGAGACTGATTCTACCCGAGGATGAAGCCTTACTTTCGGGTAAAAGTAGTCAGGCAGAGTGCCTGGATCATGGCCGAGAAAAACAAACACATGCACCACACACATTGGGGTCTATATTCCCCTGAAAGTTGTAAGACTCTGGATGAAAAAATGCCACCTCAGCCTCAAACCAGACACTGGCTGATTCTACCCGAGGACGAAGCCTTATTTTCGGGTAAAAGTAGTCAGGCAGAGTGCCTGAATCAAAAAGATGAAAAAGCATGAAAAGGAGTAAAATGCCATCCAAATACACTCCTTTGATGAAAAAAGAGGTGAACATGTGTGTGCGTGCGTGCCTCTAATTCCATCCAGAGACACTCCTTTGATGAAAAAAGAGGTGAACATGTGTGTGCGTGCGTGCCTCTAATTCCATCCAAAGACACGCCTTTGATGAAAAAAGAGGTGAAAATGCATGAAAACGGTGAAAAAGCATGAAAATGAAAAAAAAATGCTTGTGCCACTGGGTCTCATACGGTGCCCTGGGTCATGTGAGCGGGTCAAACCGCCTTGAATTTCATTCAAATACACTCATTTGATAAAAAGAGTAAAAATGCATGAAAACGACTGAAAATCATGAAAATGGATAAAATGCCTGTGCCACTGTGTATAATATGATGTCATGGGTCACCTGAGTGGGTCAAACTGTGTTGTGTTGTGTTGTCCTTGCGAATGGAGTACCAGGGGTGCAAGGCTGTCCTTGCGAAAATATGACAGAGTGTGAAATGGAGTACCAGGGGAGCAAAAAGAAGAAGGGTGAAAAAAGAGGTAAAATGCATGAAAACTGTGAAAAAGCATGAAAATGAATAAAATGCGGGTCACATTATTCATAATATATGCCCCTGAAGCCCATAATACTTCCATGGGAACATGTCAGTGGAGCCTCCAGGCTGAGACTGATTCTACCCGAGGATGAAGCCTTACTTTCGGGTAAAAGTAGTCAGGCAGAGTGCCTGGATCATGGCCGAGAAAAACAAACACATGCACCACACACATTGGGGTCTATATTCCCCTGAAAGTTGTAAGACTCTGGATGAAAAAATGCCACCTCAGCCTCAAACCAGACACTGGCTGATTCTACCCGAGGACGAAGCCTTATTTTCGGGTAAAAGTAGTCAGGCAGAGTGCCTGAATCAAAAAGATGAAAAAGCATGAAAAGGAGTAAAATGCCATCCAAATACACTCCTTTGATGAAAAAAGAGGTGAACATGTGTGTGCGTGCGTGCCTCTAATTCCATCCAGAGACACTCCTTTGATGAAAAAAGAGGTGAACATGTGTGTGCGTGCGTGCCTCTAATTCCATCCAAAGACACGCCTTTGATGAAAAAAGAGGTGAAAATGCATGAAAACGGTGAAAAAGCATGAAAATGAAAAAAAAAATGCTTGTGCCACTTGGTCTCATACGGTGCCCTGGGTCATGTGAGCGGGTCAAACCGCCTTGAATTTCATTCAAATACACTCATTTGATAAAAAGAGTAAAAATGCATGAAAACGACTAAAAATCATGAAAATGGATAAAATGCCTGTGCCACTGTGTATAATATGATGTCATGGGTCACCTGAGTGGGTCAAACTGTGTTGTGTTGTGTTGTTCTTGCGAATGGAGTACCAGGGGTCCTTGCGAAAATATGACAGAGTGTGAAATGGAGTACCAGGGGAGCAAAAAGAAGAAGGGTGAAAAAAGAGGTAAAATGCATGAAAACTGTGAAAAAGCATGAAAATGAATAAAATGCGGGTCACATTATTCATAATATATGCCCCTGAAGCCCATAATACTTCCATGGGAACATGTCAGTGGAGCCTCCAGGCTGAGACTGATTCTACCCGAGGATGAAGCCTTACTTTCGGGTAAAAGTAGTCAGGCAGAGTGCCTGGATCATGGCCGAGAAAAACAAACACATGCACCACACACATTGGGGTCTATATTCCCCTGAAAGTTGTAAGACTCTGGATGAAAAAATGCCACCTCAGCCTCAAACCAGACACTGGCTGATTCTACCCGAGGACGAAGCCTTATTTTCGGGTAAAAGTAGTCAGGCAGAGTGCCTGAATCAAAAAGATGAAAAAGCATGAAAAGGAGTAAAATGCCATCCAAATACACTCCTTTGATGAAAAAAGAGGTGAACATGTGTGTGCGTGCGTGCCTCTAATTCCATCCAGAGACACTCCTTTGATGAAAAAAGAGGTGAACATGTGTGTGCGTGCGTGCTTCTAATTCCATCCAAAGACACGCCTTTGATGAAAAAAGAGGTGAAAATGCATGAAAACGGTGAAAAAGCATGAAAATGAAAAAAAAATGCTTGTGCCACTGGGTCTCATACGGTGCCCTGGGTCATGTGAGCGGGTCAAACCGCCTTGAATTTCATTCAAATACACTCATTTGATAAAAAGAGTAAAAATGCATGAAAACGACTAAAAATCATGAAAATGGATAAAATGCCTGTGCCACTGTGTATAATATGATGTCATGGGTCACCTGAGTGGGTCAAACTGTGTTGTGTTGTGTTGTCCTTGCGAATGGAGTACCAGGGGTGCAAGGCTGTCCTTGCGAAAATATGACAGAGTGTGAAATGGAGTACCAGGGGAGCAAAAAGAAGAAGGGTGAAAAAAGAGGTAAAATGCATGAAAACTGTGAAAAAGCATGAAAATGAATAAAATGCGGGTCACATTATTCATAATATATGCCCCTGAAGCCCATAATACTTCCATGGGAACATGTCAGTGGAGCCTCCAGGCTGAGACTGATTCTACCCGAGGATGAAGCCTTACTTTCGGGTAAAAGTAGTCAGGCAGAGTGCCTGGATCATGGCCGAGAAAAACAAACACATGCACCACACACATTGGGGTCTATATTCCCCTGAGAGTTGTAAGACTCTGGATGAAAAAATGCCACCTCAGCCTCAAACCAGACACTGGCTGATTCTACCCGAGGACGAAGCCTTATTTTCGGGTAAAAGTAGTCAGGCAGAGTGCCTGAATCAAAAAGATGAAAAAGCATGAAAAGGAGTAAAATGCCATCCAAATACACTCCTTTGATGAAAAAAGAGGTGAACATGTGTGTGCGTGCGTGCCTCTAATTCCATCCAGAGACACTCCTTTGATGAAAAAAGAGGTGAACATGTGTGTGCGTGCGTGCCTCTAATTCCATCCAAAGACACGCCTTTGATGAAAAAAGAGGTGAAAATGCATGAAAACGGTGAAAAAGCATGAAAATGAAAAAAAAATGCTTGTGCCACTGGGTCTCATACGGTGCCCTGGGTCATGTGAGCGGGTCAAACCGCCTTGAATTTCATTCAAATACACTCATTTGATAAAAAGAGTAAAAATGCATGAAAACGACTAAAAATCATGAAAATGGATAAAATGCCTGTGCCACTGTGTATAATATGATGTCATGGGTCACCTGAGTGGGTCAAACTGTGTTGTGTTGTGTTGTCCTTGCGAATGGAGTACCAGGGGTGCAAGGCTGTCCTTGCGAAAATATGACAGTGTGAAATGGAGTACCAGGGGAGCAAAAAGAAGAAGGGTGAAAAAAGAGGTAAAATGCATGAAAACTGTGAAAAAGCATGAAAATGAATAAAATGCGGGTCACATTATTCATAATATATGCCCCTGAAGCCCATAATACTTCCATGGGAACATGTCAGTGGAGCCTCCAGGCTGAGACTGATTCTACCCGAGGATGAAGCCTTACTTTCGTGTAAAAGTAGTCAGGCAGAGTGCCTGGATCATGGCCGAGAAAAACAAACACATGCACCACACACATTGGGGTCTATATTCCCCTGAAAGTTGTAAGACTCTGGATGAAAAAATGCCACCTCAGCCTCAAACCAGACACTGGCTGATTCTACCCGAGGACGAAGCCTTATTTTCGGGTAAAAGTAGTCAGGCAGAGTGCCTGAATCAAAAAGATGAAAAAGCATGAAAAGGAGTAAAATGCCATCCAAATACACTCCTTTGATGAAAAAAGAGGTGAACATGTGTGTGCGTGCGTGCCTCTAATTCCATCCAGAGACACTCCTTTGATGAAAAAAGAGGTGAACATGTGTGTGCGTGCGTGCCTCTAATTCCATCCAAAGACACGCCTTTGATGAAAAAAGAGGTGAAAATGCATGAAAACGGTGAAAAAGCATGAAAATGAAAAAAAAAATGCTTGTGCCACTTGGTCTCATACGGTGCCCTGGGTCATGTGAGCGGGTCAAACCGCCTTGAATTTCATTCAAATACACTCATTTGATAAAAAGAGTAAAAATGCATGAAAACGACTAAAAATCATGAAAATGGATAAAATGCCTGTGCCACTGTGTATAATATGATGTCATGGGTCACCTGAGTGGGTCAAACTGTGTTGTGTTGTGTTGTCCTTGCGAATGGAGTACCAGGGGTCCTTGCGAAAATATGACAGAGTGTGAAATGGAGTACCAGGGGAGCAAAAAGAAGAAGGGTGAAAAAAGAGGTAAAATGCATGAAAACTGTGAAAAAGCATGAAAATGAATAAAATGCGGGTCACATTATTCATAATATATGCCCCTGAAGCCCATAATACTTCCATGGGAACATGTCAGTGGAGCCTCCAGGCTGAGACTGATTCTACCCGAGGATGAAGCCTTACTTTCGGGTAAAAGTAGTCAGGCAGAGTGCCTGGATCATGGCCGAGAAAAACAAACACATGCACCACACACATTGGGGTCTATATTCCCCAGAAAGTTGTAAGACTCTGGATGAAAAAATGCCACCTCAGCCTCAAACCAGACACTGGCTGATTCTACCCGAGGACGAAGCCTTATTTTCGGGTAAAAGTAGTCAGGCAGAGTGCCTGAATCAAAAAGATGAAAAAGCATGAAAAGGAGTAAAATGCCATCCAAATACACTCCTTTGATGAAAAAAGAGGTGAACATGTGTGTGCGTGCGTGCCTCTAATTCCATCCAGAGACACTCCTTTGATGAAAAAAGAGGTGAACATGTGTGTGCGTGCGTGCCTCTAATTCCATCCAAAGACACGCCTTTGATGAAAAAAGAGGTGAAAATGCATGAAAACGGTGAAAAAGCATGAAAATGAAAAAAAAATGCTTGTGCCACTGGGTCTCATACGGTGCCCTGGGTCATGTGAGCGGGTCAAACCGCCTTGAATTTCATTCAAATACACTCATTTGATAAAAAGAGTAAAAATGCATGAAAACGACTAAAAATCATGAAAATGGATAAAATGCCTGTGCCACTGTGTATAATATGATGTCATGGGTCACCTGAGTGGGTCAAACTGTGTTGTGTTGTGTTGTCCTTGCGAATGGAGTACCAGGGGTGCAAGGCTGTCCTTGCGAAAATATGACAGAGTGTGAAATGGAGTACCAGGGGAGCAAAAAGAAGAAGGGTGAAAAAAGAGGTAAAATGCATGAAAACTGTGAAAAAGCATGAAAATGAATAAAATGCGGGTCACATTATTCATAATATATGCCCCTGAAGCCCATAATACTTCCATGGGAACATGTCAGTGGAGCCTCCAGGCTGAGACTGATTCTACCCGAGGATGAAGCCTTACTTTCGGGTAAAAGTAGTCAGGCAGAGTGCCTGGATCATGGCCGAGAAAAACAAACACATGCACCACACACATTGGGGTCTATATTCCCCTGAAAGTTGTAAGACTCTGGATGAAAAAATGCCACCTCAGCCTCAAACCAGACACTGGCTGATTCTACCCGAGGACGAAGCCTTATTTTCGGGTAAAAGTAGTCAGGCAGAGTGCCTGAATCAAAAAGATGAAAAAGCATGAAAAGGAGTAAAATGCCATCCAAATACACTCCTTTGATGAAAAAAGAGGTGAACATGTGTGTGCGTGCGTGCCTCTAATTCCATCCAGAGACACTCCTTTGATGAAAAAAGAGGTGAACATGTGTGTGCGTGCGTGCCTCTAATTCCATCCAAAGACACGCCTTTGATGAAAAAAGAGGTGAAAATGCATGAAAACGGTAAAAAAGCATGAAAATGAAAAAAAAAATGCTTGTGCCACTTGGTCTCATACGGTGCCCTGGGTCATGTGAGCGGGTCAAACCGCCTTGAATTTCATTCAAATACACTCATTTGATAAAAAGAGTAAAAATGCATGAAAACGACTAAAAATCATGAAAATGGATAAAATGCCTGTGCCACTGTGTATAATATGATGTCATGGGTCACCTGAGTGGGTCAAACTGTGTTGTGTTGTGTTGTCCTTGCGAATGGAGTACCAGGGGTGCAAGGCTGTCCTTGCGAAAATATGACAGAGTGTGAAATGGAGTACCAGGGGAGCAAAAAGAAGAATGGTGAAAAAAGAGGTAAAATGCATGAAAACTGTGAAAAAGCATGAAAATGAATAAAATGCGGGTCACATTATTCATAATATATGCCCCTGAAGCCCATAATACTTCCATGGGAACATGTCAGTGGAGCCTCCAGGCTGAGACTGATTCTACCCGAGGATGAAGCCTTACTTTCGGGTAAAAGTAGTCAGGCAGAGTGCCTGGATCATGGCCGAGAAAAACAAACACATGCACCACACACATTGGGGTCTATATTCCCCTGAAAGTTGTAAGACTCTGGATGAAAAAATGCCACCTCAGCCTCAAACCAGACACTGGCTGATTCTACCCGAGGACGAAGCCTTATTTTCGGGTAAAAGTAGTCAGGCAGAGTGCCTGAATCAAAAAGATGAAAAAGCATGAAAAGGAGTAAAATGCCATCCAAATACACTCCTTTGATGAAAAAAGAGGTGAACATGTGTGTGCGTGCGTGCCTCTAATTCCATCCAGAGACACTCCTTTGATGAAAAAAGAGGTGAACATGTGTGTGCGTGCGTGCCTCTAATTCCATCCAAAGACACGCCTTTGATGAAAAAAGAGGTGAAAATGCATGAAAACGGTGAAAAAGCATGAAAATGAAAAAAAAAATGCTTGTGCCACTTGGTCTCATACGGTGCCCTGGGTCATGTGAGCGGGTCAAACCGCCTTGAATTTCATTCAAATACACTCATTTGATAAAAAGAGTAAAAATGCATGAAAACGACTAAAAATCATGAAAATGGATAAAATGCCTGTGCCACTGTGTATAATATGATGTCATGGGTCACCTGAGTGGGTCAAACTGTGTTGTGTTGTGTTGTCCTTGCGAATGGAGTACCAGGGGTCCTTGCGAAAATATGACAGAGTGTGAAATGGAGTACCAGGGGAGCAAAAAGAAGAAGGGTGAAAAAACAGGTAAAATGCATGAAAACTGTGAAAAAGCATGAAAATGAATAAAATGCGGGTCACATTATTCATAATATATGCCCCTGAAGCCCATAATACTTCCATGGGAACATGTCAGTGGAGCCTCCAGGCTGAGACTGATTCTACCCGAGGATGAAGCCTTACTTTCGGGTAAAAGTAGTCAGGCAGAGTGCCTGGATCATGGCCGAGAAAAACAAACACATGCACCACACACATTGGGGTCTATATTCCCCTGAAAGTTGTAAGACTCTGGATGAAAAAATGCCACCTCAGCCTCAAACCAGACACTGGCTGATTCTACCCGAGGACGAAGCCTTATTTTCGGGTAAAAGTAGTCAGGCAGAGTGCCTGAATCAAAAAGATGAAAAAGCATGAAAAGGAGTAAAATGCCATCCAAATACACTCCTTTGATGAAAAAAGAGGTGAACATGTGTGTGCGTGCGTGCCTCTAATTCCATCCAGAGACACTCCTTTGATGAAAAAAGAGGTGAACATGTGTGTGCGTGCGTGCCTCTAATTCCATCCAAAGACACGCCTTTGATGAAAAAAGAGGTTGAAAATGCATGAAAACGGTGAAAAAGCATGAAAATGAAAAAAAAATGCTTGTGCCACTGGGTCTCATACGGTGCCCTGGGTCATGTGAGCGGGTCAAACCGCCTTGAATTTCATTCAAATACACTCATTTGATAAAAAGAGTAGAAATGCATGAAAACGACTAAAAATCATGAAAATGGATAAAATGCCTGTGCCACTGTGTATAATATGATGTCATGGGTCACCTGAGTGGGTCAAACTGTGTTGTGTTGTGTTGTCCTTGCGAATGGAGTACCAGGGGTCCTTGCGAAAATATGACAGAGTGTGAAATGGAGTACCAGGGGAGCAAAAAGTAGAAGGGTGAAAAAAGAGGTAAAATGCATGAAAACTGTGAAAAAGCATGAAAATGAATAAAATGCGGGTCACATTATTCATAATATATGCCCCTGAAGCCCATAATACTTCCATGGGAACATGTCAGTGGAGCCTCCAGGCTGAGACTGATTCTACCCGAGGATGAAGCCTTACTTTCGGGTAAAAGTAGTCAGGCAGAGTGCCTGGATCATGGCCGAGAAAAACAAACACATGCACCACACACATTGGGGTCTATATTCCCCTGAAAGTTGTAAGACTCTGGATGAAAAAATGCCACCTCAGCCTCAAACCAGACACTGGCTGATTCTACCCGAGGACGAAGCCTTATTTTCGGGTAAAAGTAGTCAGGCAGAGTGCCTGAATCAAAAAGATGAAAAAGCATGAAAAGGAGTAAAATGCCATCCAAATACACTCCTTTGATGAAAAAAGAGGTGAACATGTGTGTGCGTGCGTGCCTCTAATTCCATCCAGAGACACTCCTTTGATGAAAAAAGAGGTGAACATGTGTGTGCGTGCGTGCCTCTAATTCCATCCAAAGACACGCCTTTGATGAAAAAAGAGGTGAAAATGCATGAAAACGGTGAAAAAGCATGAAAATGAAAAAAAAATGCTTGTGCCACTGGGTCTCATACGGTGCCCTGGGTCATGTGAGCGGGTCAAACCGCCTTGAATTTCATTCAAATACACTCATTTGATAAAAAGAGTAAAAATGCATGAAAACGACTAAAAATCATGAAAATGGATAAAATGCCTGTGCCACTGTGTATAATATGATGTCATGGGTCACCTGAGTGGGTCAAACTGTGTTGTGTTGTGTTGTCCTTGCGAATGGAGTACCAGGGGTGCAAGGCTGTCCTTGCGAAAATATGACAGAGTGTGAAATGGAGTACCAGGGGAGCAAAAAGAAGAATGGTGAAAAAAGAGGTAAAATGCATGAAAACTGTGAAAAAGCATGAAAATGAATAAAATGCGGGTCACATTATTCATAATATATGCCCCTGAAGCCCATAATACTTCCATGGGAACATGTCAGTGGAGCCTCCAGGCTGAGACTGATTCTACCCGAGGATGAAGCCTTACTTTCGGGTAAAAGTAGTCAGGCAGAGTGCCTGGATCATGGCCGAGAAAAACAAACACATGCACCACACACATTGGGGTCTATATTCCCCTGAAAGTTGTAAGACTCTGGATGAAAAAATGCCACCTCAGCCTCAAACCAGACACTGGCTGATTCTACCCGAGGACGAAGCCTTATTTTCGGGTAAAAGTAGTCAGGCAGAGTGCCTGAATCAAAAAGATGAAAAAGCATGAAAAGGAGTAAAATGCCATCCAAATACACTCCTTTGATGAAAAAAGAGGTGAACATGTGTGTGCGTGCGTGCCTCTAATTCCATCCAGAGACACTCCTTTGATGAAAAAAGAGGTGAACATGTGTGTGCGTGCGTGCCTCTAATTCCATCCAAAGACACGCCTTTGATGAAAAAAGAGGTGAAAATGCATGAAAACGGTGAAAAAGCATGAAAATGAAAAAAAAAATGCTTGTGCCACTTGGTCTCATACGGTGCCCTGGGTCATGTGAGCGGGTCAAACCGCCTTGAATTTCATTCAAATACACTCATTTGATAAAAAGAGTAAAAATGCATGAAAACGACTAAAAATCATGAAAATGGATAAAATGCCTGTGCCACTGTGTATAATATGATGTCATGGGTCACCTGAGTGGGTCAAACTGTGTTGTGTTGTGTTGTCCTTGCGAATGGAGTACCAGGGGTCCTTGCGAAAATATGACAGAGTGTGAAATGGAGTACCAGGGGAGCAAAAAGAAGAAGGGTGAAAAAAGAGGTAAAATGCATGAAAACTGTGAAAAAGCATGAAAATGAATAAAATGCGGGTCACATTATTCATAATATATGCCCCTGAAGCCCATAATACTTCCATGGGAACATGTCAGTGGAGCCTCCAGGCTGAGACTGATTCTACCCGAGGATGAAGCCTTACTTTCGGGTAAAAGTAGTCAGGCAGAGTGCCTGGATCATGGCCGAGAAAAACAAACACATGCACCACACACATTGGGGTCTATATTCCCCTGAAAGTTGTAAGACTCTGGATGAAAAAATGCCACCTCAGCCTCAAACCAGACACTGGCTGATTCTACCCGAGGACGAAGCCTTATTTTCGGGTAAAAGTAGTCAGGCAGAGTGCCTGAATCAAAAAGATGAAAAAGCATGAAAAGGAGTAAAATGCCATCCAAATACACTCCTTTGATGAAAAAAGAGGTGAACATGTGTGTGCGTGCGTGCCTCTAATTCCATCCAGAGACACTCCTTTGATGAAAAAAGAGGTGAACATGTGTGTGCGTGCGTGCCTCTAATTCCATCCAAAGACACGCCTTTGATGAAAAAAGAGGTTGAAAATGCATGAAAACGGTGAAAAAGCATGAAAATGAAAAAAAAATGCTTGTGCCACTGGGTCTCATACGGTGCCCTGGGTCATGTGAGCGGGTCAAACCGCCTTGAATTTCATTCAAATACACTCATTTGATAAAAAGAGTAGAAATGCATGAAAACGACTAAAAATCATGAAAATGGATAAAATGCCTGTGCCACTGTGTATAATATGATGTCATGGGTCACCTGAGTGGGTCAAACTGTGTTGTGTTGTGTTGTCCTTGCGAATGGAGTACCAGGGGTCCTTGCGAAAATATGACAGAGTGTGAAATGGAGTACCAGGGGAGCAAAAAGTAGAAGGGTGAAAAAAGAGGTAAAATGCATGAAAACTGTGAAAAAGCATGAAAATGAATAAAATGCGGGTCACATTATTCATAATATATGCCCCTGAAGCCCATAATACTTCCATGGGAACATGTCAGTGGAGCCTCCAGGCTGAGACTGATTCTACCCGAGGATGAAGCCTTACTTTCGGGTAAAAGTAGTCAGGCAGAGTGCCTGGATCATGGCCGAGAAAAACAAACACATGCACCACACACATTGGGGTCTATATTCCCCTGAAAGTTGTAAGACTCTGGATGAAAAAATGCCACCTCAGCCTCAAACCAGACACTGGCTGATTCTACCCGAGGACGAAGCCTTATTTTCGGGTAAAAGTAGTCAGGCAGAGTGCCTGAATCAAAAAGATGAAAAAGCATGAAAAGGAGTAAAATGCCATCCAAATACACTCCTTTGATGAAAAAAGAGGTGAACATGTGTGTGCGTGCGTGCCTCTAATTCCATCCAGAGACACTCCTTTGATGAAAAAAGAGGTGAACATGTGTGTGCGTGCGTGCCTCTAATTCCATCCAAAGACACGCCTTTGATGAAAAAAGAGGTGAAAATGCATGAAAACGGTGAAAAAGCATGAAAATGAAAAAAAAATGCTTGTGCCACTGGGTCTCATACGGTGCCCTGGGTCATGTGAGCGGGTCAAACCGCCTTGAATTTCATTCAAATACACTCATTTGATAAAAAGAGTAAAAATGCATGAAAACGACTAAAAATCATGAAAATGGATAAAATGCCTGTGCCACTGTGTATAATATGATGTCATGGGTCACCTGAGTGGGTCAAACTGTGTTGTGTTGTGTTGTCCTTGCGAATGGAGTACCAGGGGTGCAAGGCTGTCCTTGCGAAAATATGACAGAGTGTGAAATGGAGTACCAGGGGAGCAAAAAGAAGAATGGTGAAAAAAGAGGTAAAATGCATGAAAACTGTGAAAAAGCATGAAAATGAATAAAATGCGGGTCACATTATTCATAATATATGCCCCTGAAGCCCATAATACTTCCATGGGAACATGTCAGTGGAGCCTCCAGGCTGAGACTGATTCTACCCGAGGATGAAGCCTTACTTTCGGGTAAAAGTAGTCAGGCAGAGTGCCTGGATCATGGCCGAGAAAAACAAACACATGCACCACACACATTGGGGTCTATATTCCCCTGAAAGTTGTAAGACTCTGGATGAAAAAATGCCACCTCAGCCTCAAACCAGACACTGGCTGATTCTACCCGAGGACGAAGCCTTATTTTCGGGTAAAAGTAGTCAGGCAGAGTGCCTGAATCAAAAAGATGAAAAAGCATGAAAAGGAGTAAAATGCCATCCAAATACACTCCTTTGATGAAAAAAGAGGTGAACATGTGTGTGCGTGCGTGCCTCTAATTCCATCCAGAGACACTCCTTTGATGAAAAAAGAGGTGAACATGTGTGTGCGTGCGTGCCTCTAATTCCATCCAAAGACACGCCTTTGATGAAAAAAGAGGTGAAAATGCATGAAAACGGTGAAAAAGCATGAAAATGAAAAAAAAAATGCTTGTGCCACTTGGTCTCATACGGTGCCCTGGGTCATGTGAGCGGGTCAAACCGCCTTGAATTCAAATACACTCATTTGATAAAAAGAGTAGAAATGCATGAAAACGACTAAAAATCATGAAAATGGATAAAATGCCTGTGCCACTGTGTATAATATGATGTCATGGGTCACCTGAGTGGGTCAAACTGTGTTGTGTTGTGTTGTCCTTGCGAATGGAGTACCAGGGGTCCTTGCGAAAATATGACAGTGTGAAATGGAGTACCAGGGGAGCAAAAAGAAGAAGGGTGAAAAAAGAGGTAAAATGCATGAAAACTGTGAAAAAGCATGAAAATGAATAAAATGCGGGTCACATTATTCATAATATATGCCCCTGAAGCCCATAATACTTCCATGGGAACATGTCAGTGGAGCCTCCAGGCTGAGACTGATTCTACCCGAGGATGAAGCCTTACTTTCGGGTAAAAGTAGTCAGGCAGAGTGCCTGGATCATGGCCGAGAAAAACAAACACATGCACCACACACATTGGGGTCTATATTCCCCTGAAAGTTGTAAGACTCTGGATGAAAAAATGCCACCTCAGCCTCAAACCAGACACTGGCTGATTCTACCCGAGGACGAAGCCTTATTTTCGGGTAAAAGTAGTCAGGCAGAGTGCCTGAATCAAAAAGATGAAAAAGCATGAAAAGGAGTAAAATGCCATCCAAATACACTCCTTTGATGAAAAAAGAGGTGAACATGTGTGTGCGTGCGTGCCTCTAATTCCATCCAGAGACACTCCTTTGATGAAAAAAGAGGTGAACATGTGTGTGCGTGCGTGCCTCTAATTCCATCCAAAGACACGCCTTTGATGAAAAAAGAGGTGAAAATGCATGAAAACGGTGAAAAAGCATGAAAATGAAAAAAAAAATGCTTGTGCCACTGGGTCTCATACGGTGCCCTGGGTCATGTGAGCGGGTCAAACCGCCTTGAATTTCATTCAAATACACTCATTTGATAAAAAGAGTAAAAATGCATGAAAACGACTAAAAATCATGAAAATGGATAAAATGCCTGTGCCACTGTGTATAATATGATGTCATGGGTCACCTGAGTGGGTCAAACTGTGTTGTGTTGTGTTGTCCTTGCGAATGGAGTACCAGGGGTGCAAGGCTGTCCTTGCGAAAATATGACAGAGTGTGAAATGGAGTACCAGGGGAGCAAAAAGAAGAAGGGGGAAAAAAGAGATAAAATGCATGAAAACTGTGAAAAAGCATGAAAATGAATAAAATGCGGGTCACATTATTCATAATATATGCCCCTGAAGCCCATAATACTTCCATGGGAACATGTCAGTGGAGCCTCCAGGCTGAGACTGATTCTACCCGAGGATGAAGCCTTACTTTCGGGTAAAAGTAGTCAGGCAGAGTGCCTGGATCATGGCCGAGAAAAACAAACACATGCACCACACACATTGGGGTCTATATTCCCCTGAAAGTTGTAAGACTCTGGATGAAAAAATGCCACCTCAGCCTCAAACCAGACACTGGCTGATTCTACCCGAGGACGAAGCCTTATTTTCGGGTAAAAGTAGTCAGGCAGAGTGCCTGAATCAAAAAGATGAAAAAGCATGAAAAGGAGTAAAATGCCATCCAAATACATTCCTTTGATGAAAAAAGAGGTGAACATGTGTGTGCGTGCGTGCCTCTAATTCCATCCAGAGACACACCTTTGATGAAAAAAGAGGTGAACATGTGTGTGCGTGCGTGCCTCTAATTCCATCCAAAGACACGCCTTTGATGAAAAAAGAGGTGAAAATGCATGAAAACGGTGAAAAAGCATGAAAATGAAAAAAAAATGCTTGTGCCACTGGGTCTCATACGGTGCCCTGGGTCATGTGAGCGGGTCAAACCGCCTTGAATTTCATTCAAATACACTCATTTGATAAAAAGAGTAGAAATGCATGAAAACGACTAAAAATCATGAAAATGGATAAAATGCCTGTGCCACTGTGTATAATATGATGTCATGGGTCACCTGAGTGGGTCAAACTGTGTTGTGTTGTGTTGTCCTTGCGAATGGAGTACCAGGGGTGCAAGGCTGTCCTTGCGAAAATATGACAGTGTGAAATGGAGTACCAGGGGAGCAAAAAGAAGAAGGGGGAAAAAAGAGGTAAAATGCATGAAAACTGTGAAAAAGCATGAAAATGAATAAAATGCGGGTCACATTATTCATAATATATGCCCCTGAAGCCCATAATACTTCCATGGGAACATGTCAGTGGAGCCTCCAGGCTGAGACTGATTCTACCCGAGGATGAAGCCTTACTTTCGGGTAAAAGTAGTAAGGCAGAGTGCCTGGATCATGGCCGAGAAAAACAAACACATGCACCACACACATTGGGGTCTATATTCCCCTGAAAGTTGTAAGACTCTGGATGAAAAAATGCCACCTCAGCCTCAAACCAGACACTGGCTGATTCTACCCGAGGAGGAAGCCTTATTTTCGGGTAAAAGTAGTCAGGCAGAGTGCCTGAATCAAAAAGATGAAAAAGCATGAAAAGGAGTAAAATGCCATCCAAATACACTCCTTTGATGAAAAAAGAGGTGAACATGTGTGTGCGTGCGTGCCTCTAATTCCATCCAGAGACACACCTTTGATGAAAAAAGAGGTGAACATGTGTGTGCGTGCGTGCCTCTAATTCCATCCAAAGACACGCCTTTGATGAAAAAAGAGGTGAAAATGCATGAAAACGGTGAAAAAGCATGAAAATGAAAAAAAAATGCTTGTGCCACTGGGTCTCATACGGTGCCCTGGGTCATGTGAGCGGGTCAAACCGCCTTGAATTTCATTCAAATACACTCATTTGATAAAAAGAGTAGAAATGCATGAAAACGACTAAAAATCATGAAAATGGATAAAATGCCTTTGCCACTGTGTATAATATGATGTCATGGGTCACCTGAGTGGGTCAAACTGTGTTGTGTTGTGTTGTCCTTGCGAATGGAGTACCAGGGGTCCTTGCGAAAATATGACAGTGTGAAATGGAGTACCAGGGGAGCAAAAAGAAGAAGGGTGAAAAAAGAGGTAAAATGCATGAAAACTGTGAAAAAGCATGAAAATGAATAAAATGCGGGTCACATTATTCATAATATATGACCCTGAAGCCCATAATACTTCCATGGGAACATGTCAGTGGAGCCTCCAGGCTGAGACTGATTCTACCCGAGGATGAAGCCTTACTTTCGGGTAAAAGTAGTCAGGCAGAGTGCCTGGATCATGGCCGAGAAAAACAAACACATGCACCACACACATTGGGGTCTATATTCCCCTGAAAGTTGTAAGACTCTGGATGAAAAAATGCCACCTCAGCCTCAAACCAGACACTGGCTGATTCTACCCGAGGACGAAGCCTTATTTTCGGGTAAAAGTAGTCAGGCAGAGTGCCTGAATCAAAAAGATGAAAAAGCATGAAAAGGAGTAAAATGCCATCCAAATACACTCCTTTGATGAAAAAAGAGGTGAACATGTGTGTGCGTGCGTGCCTCTAATTCCATCCAGAGACACTCCTTTGATGAAAAAAGAGGTGAACATGTGTGTGCGTGCGTGCCTCTAATTCCATCCAAAGACACGCCTTTGATGAAAAAAGAGGTGAAAATGCATGAAAACGGTGAAAAAGCATGAAAATGAAAAAAAAAATGCTTGTGCCACTGGGTCTCATACGGTGCCCTGGGTCATGTGAGCGGGTCAAACCGCCTTGAATTTCATTCAAATACACTCATTTGATAAAAAGAGTAAAAATGCATGAAAACGACTAAAAATCATGAAAATGGATAAAATGCCTGTGCCACTGTGTATAATATGATGTCATGGGTCACCTGAGTGGGTCAAACTGTGTTGTGTTGTGTTGTCCTTGCGAATGGAGTACCAGGGGTCCTTGCGAAAATATGACAGAGTGTGAAATGGAGTACCAGGGGAGCAAAAAGAAGAAGGGTGAAAAAAGAGGTAAAATGCATGAAAACTGTGAAAAAGCATGAAATGAATAAAATGCGGGTCACATTATTCATAATATATGCCCCTGAAGCCCATAATACTTCCATGGGAACATGTCAGTGGAGCCTCCAGGCTGAGACTGATTCTACCCGAGGATGAAGCCTTACTTTCGGGTAAAAGTAGTCAGGCAGAGTGCCTGGATCATGGCCGAGAAAAACAAACACATGCACCACACACATTGGGGTCTATATTCCCCTGAAAGTTGTAAGACTCTGGATGAAAAAATGCCACCTCAGCCTCAAACCAGACACTGGCTGATTCTACCCGAGGACGAAGCCTTATTTTCGGGTAAAAGTAGTCAGGCAGAGTGCCTGAATCAAAAAGATGAAAAAGCATGAAAAGGAGTAAAATGCCATCCAAATACACTCCTTTGATGAAAAAAGAGGTGAACATGTGTGTGCGTGCGTGCCTCTAATTCCATCCAGAGACACTCCTTTGATGAAAAAAGAGGTGAACATGTGTGTGCGTGCGTGCCTCTAATTCCATCCAAAGACACGCCTTTGATGAAAAAAGAGGTGAAAATGCATGAAAACGGTGAAAAAGCATGAAAATGAAAAAAAAAATGCTTGTGCCACTGGGTCTCATACGGTGCCCTGGGTCATGTGAGCGGGTCAAACCGCCTTGAATTTCATTCAAATACACTCATTTGATAAAAAGAGTAGAAATGCATGAAAACGACTAAAAATCATGAAAATGGATAAAATGCCTGTGCCACTGTGTATAATATGATGTCATGGGTCACCTGAGTGGGTCAAACTGTGTTGTGTTGTGTTGTCCTTGCGAATGGAGTACCAGGGGTCCTTGCGAAAATATGACAGTGTGAAATGGAGTACCAGGGGAGCAAAAAGAAGAAGGGTGAAAAAAGAGGTAAAATGCATGAAAACTGTGAAAAAGCATGAAAATGAATAAAATGCGGGTCATATTATTCATAATATATGCCCCTGAAGCCCATAATACTTCCATGGGAACATGTCAGTGGAGCCTCCAGGCTGAGACTGATTCTACCCGAGGATGAAGCCTTACTTTCGGGTAAAAGTAGTCAGGCAGAGTGCCTGGATCATGGCCGAGAAAAACAAACACATGCACCACACACATTGGGGTCTATATTCCCCTGAAAGTTGTAAGACTCTGGATGAAAAAATGCCACCTCAGCCTCAAACCAGACACTGGCTGATTCTACCCGAGGACGAAGCCTTATTTTCGGGTAAAAGTAGTCAGGCAGAGTGCCTGAATCAAAAAGATGAAAAAGCATGAAAAGGAGTAAAATGCCATCCAAATACACTCCTTTGATGAAAAAAGAGGTGAACATGTGTGTGCGTGCGTGCCTCTAATTCCATCCAGAGACACTCCTTTGATGAAAAAAGAGGTGAACATGTGTGTGCGTGCGTGCCTCTAATTCCATCCAAAGACACGCCTTTGATGAAAAAAGAGGTGAAAATGCATGAAAACGGTGAAAAAGCATGAAAATGAAAAAAAAAATGCTTGTGCCACTGGGTCTCATACGGTGCCCTGGGTCATGTGAGCGGGTCAAACCGCCTTGAATTTCATTCAAATACACTCATTTGATAAAAAGAGTAAAAATGCAAGAAAACGACTAAAAATCATGAAAATGGATAAAATGCCTGTGCCACTGTGTATAATATGATGTCATGGGTCACCTGAGTGGGTCAAACTGTGTTGTGTTGTGTTGTCCTTGCGAATGGAGTACCAGGGGTGCAAGGCTGTCCTTGCGAAAATATGACAGTGTGAAATGGAGTACCAGGGGAGCAAAAAGAAGAAGGGGGAAAAAAGAGGTAAAAATGCATGAAAACTGTGAAAAAGCATGAAAATGAATAAAATGCGGGTCACATTATTCATAATATATGCCCCTGAAGCCCATAATACTTCCATGGGAACATGTCAGTGGAGCCTCCAGGCTGAGACTGATTCTACCCGAGGATGAAGCCTTACTTTCGGGTAAAAGTAGTCAGGCAGAGTGCCTGGATCATGGCCGAGAAAAACAAACACATGCACCACACACATTGGGGTCTATATTCCCCTGAAAGTTGTAAGACTCTGGATGAAAAAATGCCACCTCAGCCTCAAACCAGACACTGGCTGATTCTACCCGAGGACGAAGCCTTATTTTCGGGTAAAAGTAGTCAGGCAGAGTGCCTGAATCAAAAAGATGAAAAAGCATGAAAAGGAGTAAAATGCCATCCAAATACACTCCTTTGATGAAAAAAGAGGTGAACATGTGTGTGCGTGCGTGCCTCTAATTCCATCCAGAGACACTCCTTTGATGAAAAAAGAGGTGAACATGTGTGTGCGTGCGTGCCTCTAATTCCATCCAAAGACACGCCTTTGATGAAAAAAGAGGTGAAAATGCATGAAAACGGTGAAAAAGCATGAAAATGAAAAAAAAAATGCTTGTGCCACTGGGTCTCATACGGTGCCCTGGGTCATGTGAGCGGGTCAAACCGCCTTGAATTTCATTCAAATACACTCATTTGATAAAAAGAGTAGAAATGCATGAAAACGACTAAAAATCATGAAAATGGATAAAATGCCTGTGCCACTGTGTATAATATGATGTCATGGGTCACCTGAGTGGGTCAAACTGTGTTGTGTTGTGTTGTCCTTGCGAATGGAGTACCAGGGGTCCTTGCGAAAATATGACAGAGTGTGAAATGGAGTACCAGGGGAGCAAAAAGAAGAAGGGTGAAAAAAGAGGTAAAATGCATGAAAACTGTGAAAAAGCATGAAATGAATAAAATGCGGGTCACATTATTCATAATATATGCCCCTGAAGCCCATAATACTTCCATGGGAACATGTCAGTGGAGCCTCCAGGCTGAGACTGATTCTACCCGAGGATGAAGCCTTACTTTCGGGTAAAAGTAGTCAGGCAGAGTGCCTGGATCATGGCCGAGAAAAACAAACACATGCACCACACACATTGGGGTCTATATTCCCCTGAAAGTTGTAAGACTCTGGATGAAAAAATGCCACCTCAGCCTCAAACCAGACACTGGCTGATTCTACCCGAGGACGAAGCCTTATTTTCGGGTAAAAGTAGTCAGGCAGAGTGCCTGAATCAAAAAGATGAAAAAGCATGAAAAGGAGTAAAATGCCATCCAAATACACTCCTTTGATGAAAAAAGAGGTGAACATGTGTGTGCGTGCGTGCCTCTAATTCCATCCAGAGACACTCCTTTGATGAAAAAAGAGGTGAACATGTGTGTGCGTGCGTGCCTCTAATTCCATCCAAAGACACGCCTTTGATGAAAAAAGAGGTGAAAATGCATGAAAACGGTGAAAAAGCATGAAAATGAAAAAAAAAATGCTTGTGCCACTGGGTCTCATACGGTGCCCTGGGTCATGTGAGCGGGTCAAACCGCCTTGAATTTCATTCAAATACACTCATTTGATAAAAAGAGTAGAAATGCATGAAAACGACTAAAAATCATGAAAATGGATAAAATGCCTGTGCCACTGTGTATAATATGATGTCATGGGTCACCTGAGTGGGTCAAACTGTGTTGTGTTGTGTTGTCCTTGCGAATGGAGTACCAGGGGTCCTTGCGAAAATATGACAGTGTGAAATGGAGTACCAGGGGAGCAAAAAGAAGAAGGGTGAAAAAAGAGGTAAAATGCATGAAAACTGTGAAAAAGCATGAAAATGAATAAAATGCGGGTCATATTATTCATAATATATGCCCCTGAAGCCCATAATACTTCCATGGGAACATGTCAGTGGAGCCTCCAGGCTGAGACTGATTCTACCCGAGGATGAAGCCTTACTTTCGGGTAAAAGTAGTCAGGCAGAGTGCCTGGATCATGGCCGAGAAAAACAAACACATGCACCACACACATTGGGGTCTATATTCCCCTGAAAGTTGTAAGACTCTGGATGAAAAAATGCCACCTCAGCCTCAAACCAGACACTGGCTGATTCTACCCGAGGACGAAGCCTTATTTTCGGGTAAAAGTAGTCAGGCAGAGTGCCTGAATCAAAAAGATGAAAAAGCATGAAAAGGAGTAAAATGCCATCCAAATACACTCCTTTGATGAAAAAAGAGGTGAACATGTGTGTGCGTGCGTGCCTCTAATTCCATCCAGAGACACTCCTTTGATGAAAAAAGAGGTGAACATGTGTGTGCGTGCGTGCCTCTAATTCCATCCAAAGACACGCCTTTGATGAAAAAAGAGGTGAAAATGCATGAAAACGGTGAAAAAGCATGAAAATGAAAAAAAAAATGCTTGTGCCACTGGGTCTCATACGGTGCCCTGGGTCATGTGAGCGGGTCAAACCGCCTTGAATTTCATTCAAATACACTCATTTGATAAAAAGAGTAAAAATGCAAGAAAACGACTAAAAATCATGAAAATGGATAAAATGCCTGTGCCACTGTGTATAATATGATGTCATGGGTCACCTGAGTGGGTCAAACTGTGTTGTGTTGTGTTGTCCTTGCGAATGGAGTACCAGGGGTGCAAGGCTGTCCTTGCGAAAATATGACAGTGTGAAATGGAGTACCAGGGGAGCAAAAAGAAGAAGGGGGAAAAAAGAGGTAAAAATGCATGAAAACTGTGAAAAAGCATGAAAATGAATAAAATGCGGGTCACATTATTCATAATATATGCCCCTGAAGCCCATAATACTTCCATGGGAACATGTCAGTGGAGCCTCCAGGCTGAGACTGATTCTACCCGAGGATGAAGCCTTACTTTCGGGTAAAAGTAGTCAGGCAGAGTGCCTGGATCATGGCCGAGAAAAACAAACACATGCACCACACACATTGGGGTCTATATTCCCCTGAAAGTTGTAAGACTCTGGATGAAAAAATGCCACCTCAGCCTCAAACCAGACACTGGCTGATTCTACCCGAGGACGAAGCCTTATTTTCGGGTAAAAGTAGTCAGGCAGAGTGCCTGAATCAAAAAGATGAAAAAGCATGAAAAGGAGTAAAATGCCATCCAAATACACTCCTTTGATGAAAAAAGAGGTGAACATGTGTGTGCGTGCGTGCCTCTAATTCCATCCAGAGACACTCCTTTGATGAAAAAAGAGGTGAACATGTGTGTGCGTGCGTGCCTCTAATTCCATCCAAAGACACGCCTTTGATGAAAAAAGAGGTGAAAATGCATGAAAACGGTGAAAAAGCATGAAAATGAAAAAAAAATGCTTGTGCCACTGGGTCTCATACGGTGCCCTGGGTCATGTGAGCGGGTCAAACCGCCTTGAATTTCATTCAAATACACTCATTTGATAAAAAGAGTAGAAATGCATGAAAACGACTAAAAATCATGAAAATGGATAAAATGCCTGTGCCACTGTGTATAATATGATGTCATGGGTCACCTGAGTGGGTCAAACTGTGTTGTGTTGTGTTGTCCTTGCGAATGGAGTACCAGGGGTCCTTGCGAAAATATGACAGTGTGAAATGGAGTACCAGGGGAGCAAAAAGAAGAAGGGTGAAAAAAGAGGTAAAATGCATGAAAACTGTGAAAAAGCATGAAAATGAATAAAATGCGGGTCACATTATTCATAATATATGCCCCTGAAGCCCATAATACTTCCATGGGAACATGTCAGTGGAGCCTCCAGGCTGAGACTGATTCTACCCGAGGATGAAGCCTTACTTTCGGGTAAAAGTAGTCAGGCAGAGTGCCTGGATCATGGCCGAGAAAAACAAACACATGCACCACACACATTGGGGTCTATATTCCCCTGAAAGTTGTAAGACTCTGGATGAAAAAATGCCACCTCAGCCTCAAACCAGACACTGGCTGATTCTACCCGAGGACGAAGCCTTATTTTCGGGTAAAAGTAGTCAGGCAGAGTGCCTGAATCAAAAAGATGAAAAAGCATGAAAAGGAGTAAAATGCCATCCAAATACACTCCTTTGATGAAAAAAGAGGTGAACATGTGTGTGCGTGCGTGCCTCTAATTCCATCCAGAGACACTCCTTTGATGAAAAAAGAGGTGAACATGTGTGTGCGTGCGTGCCTCTAATTCCATCCAAAGACACGCCTTTGATGAAAAAAGAGGTGAAAATGCATGAAAACGGTGAAAAAGCATGAAAATGAAAAAAAAAATGCTTGTGCCACTGGGTCTCATACGGTGCCCTGGGTCATGTGAGCGGGTCAAACCGCCTTGAATTTCATTCAAATACACTCATTTGATAAAAAGAGTAGAAATGCATGAAAACGACTAAAAATCATGAAAATGGATAAAATGCCTGTGCCACTGTGTATAATATGATGTCATGGGTCACCTGAGTGGGTCAAACTGTGTTGTGTTGTGTTGTCCTTGCGAATGGAGTACCAGGGGTGCAAGGCTGTCCTTGCGAAAATATGACAGAGTGTGAAATGGAGTACCAGGGGAGCAAAAAGAAGAAGGGGGAAAAAAGAGGTAAAATGCATGAAAACTGTGAAAAAGCATGAAAATGAATAAAATGCGGGTCACATTATTCATAATATATGCCCCTGAAGCCCATAATACTTCCATGGGAACATGTCAGTGGAGCCTCCAGGCTGAGACTGATTCTACCCGAGGATGAAGCCTTACTTTCGGGTAAAAGTAGTAAGGCAGAGTGCCTGGATCATGGCCGAGAAAAACAAACACATGCACCACACACATTGGGGTCTATATTCCCCTGAAAGTTGTAAGACTCTGGATGAAAAAATGCCACCTCAGCCTCAAACCAGACACTGGCTGATTCTACCCGAGGACGAAGCCTTATTTTCGGGTAAAAGTAGTCAGGCAGAGTGCCTGAATCAAAAAGATGAAAAAGCATGAAAAGGAGTAAAATGCCATCCAAATACACTCCTTTGATGAAAAAAGAGGTGAACATGTGTGTGCGTGCGTGCCTCTAATTCCATCCAGAGACACACCTTTGATGAAAAAAGAGGTGAACATGTGTTTGCGTGCGTGCCTCTAATTCCATCCAAAGACACGCCTTTGATGAAAAAAGAGGTGAAAATGCATGAAAACGGTGAAAAAGCATGAAAATGAAAAAAAAATGCTTGTGCCACTGGGTCTCATACGGTGCCCTGGGTCATGTGAGCGGGTCAAACCGCCTTGAATTTCATTCAAATACACTCATTTGATAAAAAGAGTAGAAATGCATGAAAACGACTAAAAATCATGAAAATGGATAAAATGCCTGTGCCACTGTGTATAATATGATGTCATGGGTCACCTGAGTGGGTCAAACTGTGTTGTGTTGTGTTGTCCTTGCGAATGGAGTACCAGGGGTCCTTGCGAAAATATGACAGTGTGAAATGGAGTACCAGGGGAGCAAAAAGAAGAAGGGTGAAAAAAGAGGTAAAATGCATGAAAACTGTGAAAAAGCATGAAAATGAATAAAATGCGGGTCACATTATTCATAATATATGACCCTGAAGCCCATAATACTTCCATGGGAACATGTCAGTGGAGCCTCCAGGCTGAGACTGATTCTACCCGAGGATGAAGCCTTACTTTCGGGTAAAAGTAGTCAGGCAGAGTGCCTGGATCATGGCCGAGAAAAACAAACACATGCACCACACACATTGGGGTCTATATTCCCCTGAAAGTTGTAAGACTCTGGATGAAAAAATGCCACCTCAGCCTCAAACCAGACACTGGCTGATTCTACCCGAGGACGAAGCCTTATTTTCGGGTAAAAGTAGTCAGGCAGAGTGCCTGAATCAAAAAGATGAAAAAGCATGAAAAGGAGTAAAATGCCATCCAAATACACTCCTTTGATGAAAAAAGAGGTGAACATGTGTGTGCGTGCGTGCCTCTAATTCCATCCAGAGACACTCCTTTGATGAAAAAAGAGGTGAACATGTGTGTGCGTGCGTGCCTCTAATTCCATCCAAAGACACGCCTTTGATGAAAAAAGAGGTGAAAATGCATGAAAACGGTGAAAAAGCATGAAAATGAAAAAAAAAATGCTTGTGCCACTGGGTCTCATACGGTGCCCTGGGTCATGTGAGCGGGTCAAACCGCCTTGAATTTCATTCAAATACACTCATTTGATAAAAAGAGTAAAAATGCATGAAAACGACTAAAAATCATGAAAATGGATAAAATGCCTGTGCCACTGTGTATAATATGATGTCATGGGTCACCTGAGTGGGTCAAACTGTGTTGTGTTGTGTTGTCCTTGCGAATGGAGTACCAGGGGTCCTTGCGAAAATATGACAGAGTGTGAAATGGAGTACCAGGGGAGCAAAAAGAAGAAGGGTGAAAAAAGAGGTAAAATGCATGAAAACTGTGAAAAAGCATGAAATGAATAAAATGCGGGTCACATTATTCATAATATATGCCCCTGAAGCCCATAATACTTCCATGGGAACATGTCAGTGGAGCCTCCAGGCTGAGACTGATTCTACCCGAGGATGAAGCCTTACTTTCGGGTAAAAGTAGTCAGGCAGAGTGCCTGGATCATGGCCGAGAAAAACAAACACATGCACCACACACATTGGGGTCTATATTCCCCTGAAAGTTGTAAGACTCTGGATGAAAAAATGCCACCTCAGCCTCAAACCAGACACTGGCTGATTCTACCCGAGGACGAAGCCTTATTTTCGGGTAAAAGTAGTCAGGCAGAGTGCCTGAATCAAAAAGATGAAAAAGCATGAAAAGGAGTAAAATGCCATCCAAATACACTCCTTTGATGAAAAAAGAGGTGAACATGTGTGTGCGTGCGTGCCTCTAATTCCATCCAGAGACACTCCTTTGATGAAAAAAGAGGTGAACATGTGTGTGCGTGCGTGCCTCTAATTCCATCCAAAGACACGCCTTTGATGAAAAAAGAGGTGAAAATGCATGAAAACGGTGAAAAAGCATGAAAATGAAAAAAAAAATGCTTGTGCCACTGGGTCTCATACGGTGCCCTGGGTCATGTGAGCGGGTCAAACCGCCTTGAATTTCATTCAAATACACTCATTTGATAAAAAGAGTAGAAATGCATGAAAACGACTAAAAATCATGAAAATGGATAAAATGCCTGTGCCACTGTGTATAATATGATGTCATGGGTCACCTGAGTGGGTCAAACTGTGTTGTGTTGTGTTGTCCTTGCGAATGGAGTACCAGGGGTCCTTGCGAAAATATGACAGTGTGAAATGGAGTACCAGGGGAGCAAAAAGAAGAAGGGTGAAAAAAGAGGTAAAATGCATGAAAACTGTGAAAAAGCATGAAAATGAATAAAATGCGGGTCACATTATTCATAATATATGCCCCTGAAGCCCATAATACTTCCATGGGAACATGTCAGTGGAGCCTCCAGGCTGAGACTGATTCTACCCGAGGATGAAGCCTTACTTTCGGGTAAAAGTAGTCAGGCAGAGTGCCTGGATCATGGCCGAGAAAAACAAACACATGCACCACACACATTGGGGTCTATATTCCCCTGAAAGTTGTAAGACTCTGGATGAAAAAATGCCACCTCAGCCTCAAACCAGACACTGGCTGATTCTACCCGAGGACGAAGCCTTATTTTCGGGTAAAAGTAGTCAGGCAGAGTGCCTGAATCAAAAAGATGAAAAAGCATGAAAAGGAGTAAAATGCCATCCAAATACACTCCTTTGATGAAAAAAGAGGTGAACATGTGTGTGCGTGCGTGCCTCTAATTCCATCCAGAGACACTCCTTTGATGAAAAAAGAGGTGAACATGTGTGTGCGTGCGTGCCTCTAATTCCATCCAAAGACACGCCTTTGATGAAAAAAGAGGTGAAAATGCATGAAAACGGTGAAAAAGCATGAAATGAAAAAAAAAATGCTTGTGCCACTGGGTCTCATACGGTGCCCTGGGTCATGTGAGCGGGTCAAACCGCCTTGAATTTCATTCAAATACACTCATTTGATAAAAAGAGTAAAAATGCATGAAAACGACTAAAAATCATGAAAATGGATAAAATGCCTGTGCCACTGTGTATAATATGATGTCATGGGTCACCTGAGTGGGTCAAACTGTGTTGTGTTGTGTTGTCCTTGCGAATGGAGTACCAGGGGTGCAAGGCTGTCCTTGCGAAAATATGACAGAGTGTGAAATGGAGTACCAGGGGAGCAAAAAGAAGAAGGGGGAAAAAAGAGGTAAAATGCATGAAAACTGTGAAAAAGCATGAAAATGAATAAAATGCGGGTCACATTATTCATAATATATGCCCCTGAAGCCCATAATACTTCCATGGGAACATGTCAGTGGAGCCTCCAGGCTGAGACTGATTCTACCCGAGGATGAAGCCTTACTTTCGGGTAAAAGTAGTCAGGCAGAGTGCCTGGATCATGGCCGAGAAAAACAAACACATGCACCACACACATTGGGGTCTATATTCCCCTGAAAGTTGTAAGACTCTGGATGAAAAAATGCCACCTCAGCCTCAAACCAGACACTGGCTGATTCTACCCGAGGACGAAGCCTTATTTTCGGGTAAAAGTAGTCAGGCAGAGTGCCTGAATCAAAAAGATGAAAAAGCATGAAAAGGAGTAAAATGCCATCCAAATACACTCCTTTGATGAAAAAAGAGGTGAACATGTGTGTGCGTGCGTGCCTCTAATTCCATCCAGAGACACTCCTTTGATGAAAAAAGAGGTGAACATGTGTGTGCGTGCGTGCCTCTAATTCCATCCAAAGACACGCCTTTGATGAAAAAAGAGGTGAAAATGCATGAAAACGGTGAAAAAGCATGAAAATGAAAAAAAAAATGCTTGTGCCACTGGGTCTCATACGGTGCCCTGGGTCATGTGAGCGGGTCAAACCGCCTTGAATTTCATTCAAATACACTCATTTGATAAAAAGAGTAAAAATGCAAGAAAACGACTAAAAATCATGAAAATGGATAAAATGCCTGTGCCACTGTGTATAATATGATGTCATGGGTCACCTGAGTGGGTCAAACTGTGTTGTGTTGTGTTGTCCTTGCGAATGGAGTACCAGGGGTGCAAGGCTGTCCTTGCGAAAATATGACAGAGTGTGAAATGGAGTACCAGGGGAGCAAAAAGAAGAAGGGGGAAAAAAGAGGTAAAAATGCATGAAAACTGTGAAAAAGCATGAAAATGAATAAAATGCGGGTCACATTATTCATAATATATGCCCCTGAAGCCCATAATACTTCCATGGGAACATGTCAGTGGAGCCTCCAGGCTGAGACTGATTCTACCCGAGGATGAAGCCTTACTTTCGGGTAAAAGTAGTCAGGCAGAGTGCCTGGATCATGGCCGAGAAAAACAAACACATGCACCACACACATTGGGGTCTATATTCCCCTGAAAGTTGTAAGACTCTGGATGAAAAAATGCCACCTCAGCCTCAAACCAGACACTGGCTGATTCTACCCGAGGACGAAGCCTTATTTTCGGGTAAAAGTAGTCAGGCAGAGTGCCTGAATCAAAAAGATGAAAAAGCATGAAAAGGAGTAAAATGCCATCCAAATACACTCCTTTGATGAAAAAAGAGGTGAACATGTGTGTGCGTGCGTGCCTCTAATTCCATCCAGAGACACTCCTTTGATGAAAAAAGAGGTGAACATGTGTGTGCGTGCGTGCCTCTAATTCCATCCAAAGACACGCCTTTGATGAAAAAAGAGGTGAAAATGCATGAAAACGGTGAAAAAGCATGAAAATGAAAAAAAAATGCTTGTGCCACTGGGTCTCATACGGTGCCCTGGGTCATGTGAGCGGGTCAAACCGCCTTGAATTTCATTCAAATACACTCATTTGATAAAAAGAGTAGAAATGCATGAAAACGACTAAAAATCATGAAAATGGATAAAATGCCTGTGCCACTGTGTATAATATGATGTCATGGGTCACCTGAGTGGGTCAAACTGTGTTGTGTTGTGTTGTCCTTGCGAATGGAGTACCAGGGGTCCTTACGAAAATATGACAGTGTGAAATGGAGTACCAGGGGAGCAAAAAGAAGAAGGGTGAAAAAAGAGGTAAAATGCATGAAAACTGTGAAAAAGCATGAAAATGAATAAAATGCGGGTCACATTATTCATAATATATGCCCCTGAAGCCCATAATACTTCCATGGGAACATGTCAGTGGAGCCTCCAGGCTGAGACTGATTCTACCTGAGGATGAAGCCTTACTTTCGGGTAAAAGTAGTCAGGCAGAGTGCCTGGATCATGGCCGAGAAAAACAAACACATGCACCACACACATTGGGGTCTATATTCCCCTGAAAGTTGTAAGACTCTGGATGAAAAAATGCCACCTCAGCCTCAAACCAGACACTGGCTGATTCTACCCGAGGACGAAGCCTTATTTTCGGGTAAAAGTAGTCAGGCAGAGTGCCTGAATCAAAAAGATGAAAAAGCATGAAAAGGAGTAAAATGCCATCCAAATACACTCCTTTGATGAAAAAAGAGGTGAACATGTGTGTGCGTGCGTGCCTCTAATTCCATCCAGAGACACTCCTTTGATGAAAAAAGAGGTGAACATGTGTGTGCGTGCGTGCCTCTAATTCCATCCAAAGACACGCCTTTGATGAAAAAAGAGGTGAAAATGCATGAAAACGGTGAAAAAGCATGAAAATGAAAAAAAAAATGCTTGTGCCACTGGGTCTCATACGGTGCCCTGGGTCATGTGAGCGGGTCAAACCGCCTTGAATTTCATTCAAATACACTCATTTGATAAAAAGAGTAAAAATGCATGAAAACGACTAAAAATCATGAAAATGGATAAAATGCCTGTGCCACTGTGTATAATATGATGTCATGGGTCACCTGAGTGGGTCAAACTGTGTTGTGTTGTGTTGTCCTTGCGAATGGAGTACCAGGGGTGCAAGGCTGTCCTTGCGAAAATATGACAGAGTGTGAAATGGAGTACCAGGGGAGCAAAAAGAAGAAGGGGGAAAAAAGAGGTAAAATGCATGAAAACTGTGAAAAAGCATGAAAATGAATAAAATGCGGGTCACATTATTCATAATATATGCCCCTGAAGCCCATAATACTTCCATGGGAACATGTCAGTGGAGCCTCCAGGCTGAGACTGATTCTACCCGAGGATGAAGCCTTACTTTCGTGTAAAAGTAGTCAGGCAGAGTGCCTTGATCATGGCCGAGAAAAACAAACACATGCACCACACACATTGGGGTCTATATTCCCCTGAAAGTTGTAAGACTCTGGATGAAAAAATGCCACCTCAGCCTCAAACCAGACACTGGCTGATTCTACCCGAGGACGAAGCCTTATTTTCGGGTAAAAGTAGTCAGGCAGAGTGCCTGAATCAAAAAGATGAAAAAGCATGAAAAGGAGTAAAATGCCATCCAAATACACTCCTTTGATGAAAAAAGAGGTGAACATGTGTGTGCGTGCGTGCCTCTAATTCCATCCAGAGACACTCCTTTGATGAAAAAAGAGGTGAACATGTGTGTGCGTGCGTGCCTCTAATTCCATCCAAAGACACGCCTTTGATGAAAAAAGAGGTGAAAATGCATGAAAACGGTGAAAAAGCATGAAAATGAAAAAAAAATGCTTGTGCCACTGGGTCTCATACGGTGCCCTGGGTCATGTGAGCGGGTCAAACCGCCTTGAATTTCATTCAAATACACTCATTTGATAAAAAGAGTAGAAATGCATGAAAACGACTAAAAATCATGAAAATGGATAAAATGCCTGTGCCACTGTGTATAATATGATGTCATGGGTCACCTGAGTGGGTCAAACTGTGTTGTGTTGTGTTGTCCTTGCGAATGGAGTACCAGGGGTCCTTACGAAAATATGACAGTGTGAAATGGAGTAACCAGGGGAGCAAAAAGAAGAAGGGTGAAAAAAGAGGTAAAATGCATGAAAACTGTGAAAAAGCATGAAAATGAATAAAATGCGGGTCACATTATTCATAATATATGCCCCTGAAGCCCATAATACTTCCATGGGAACATGTCAGTGGAGCCTCCAGGCTGAGACTGATTCTACCTGAGGATGAAGCCTTACTTTCGGGTAAAAGTAGTCAGGCAGAGTGCCTGGATCATGGCCGAGAAAAACAAACACATGCACCACACACATTGGGGTCTATATTCCCCTGAAAGTTGTAAGACTCTGGATGAAAAAATGCCACCTCAGCCTCAAACCAGACACTGGCTGATTCTACCCGAGGACGAAGCCTTATTTTCGGGTAAAAGTAGTCAGGCAGAGTGCCTGAATCAAAAAGATGAAAAAGCATGAAAAGGAGTAAAATGCCATCCAAATACACTCCTTTGATGAAAAAAGAGGTGAACATGTGTGTGCGTGCGTGCCTCTAATTCCATCCAGAGACACTCCTTTGATGAAAAAAGAGGTGAACATGTGTGTGCGTGCGTGCCTCTAATTCCATCCAAGACACGCCTTTGATGAAAAAAGAGGTGAAAATGCATGAAAACGGTGAAAAAGCATGAAAATGAAAAAAAAATGCTTGTGCCACTGGGTCTCATACGGTGCCCTGGGTCATGTGAGCGGGTCAAACCGCCTTGAATTTCATTCAAATACACTCATTTGATAAAAAGAGTAGAAATGCATGAAAACGACTAAAAATCATGAAAATGGATAAATGCCTGTGCCACTGTGTATAATATGATGTCATGGGTCACCTGAGTGGGTCAAACTGTGTTGTGTTGTGTTGTCCTTGCGAATGGAGTACCAGGGGTCCTTGCGAAAATATGACAGTGTGAAATGGAGTACCAGGGGAGCAAAAAGAAGAAGGGTGAAAAAAGAGGTAAAATGCATGAAAACTGTGAAAAAGCATGAAAATGAATAAAATGCGGGTCACATTATTCATAATATATGCCCCTGAAGCCCATAATACTTCCATGGGAACATGTCAGTGGAGCCTCCAGGCTGAGACTGATTCTACCCGAGGATGAAGCCTTACTTTCGGGTAAAAGTAGTCAGGCAGAGTGCCTGGATCATGGCCGAGAAAAACAAACACATGCACCACACACATTGGGGTCTATATTCCCCTGAAAGTTGTAAGACTCTGGATGAAAAAATGCCACCTCAGCCTCAAACCAGACACTGGCTGATTCTACCCGAGGACGAAGCCTTATTTTCGGGTAAAAGTAGTCAGGCAGAGTGCCTGAATCAAAAAGATGAAAAAGCATGAAAAGGAGTAAAATGCCATCCAAATACACTCCTTTAATGAAAAAAGAGGTGAACATGTGTGTGCGTGCGTGCCTCTAATTCCATCCAGAGACACTCCTTTGATGAAAAAAGAGGTGAACATGTGTGTGCGTGCGTGCCTCTAATTCCATCCAAAGACACGCCTTTGATGAAAAAAGAGGTGAAAATGCATGAAAACGGTGAAAAAGCATGAAAATGAAAAAAAAAATGCTTGTGCCACTGGGTCTCATACGGTGCCCTGGGTCATGTGAGCGGGTCAAACCGCCTTGAATTTCATTCAAATACACTCATTTGATAAAAAGAGTAAAAATGCATGAAAACGACTAAAAATCATGAAAATGGATAAAATGCCTGTGCCACTGTGTATAATATGATGTCATGGGTCACCTGAGTGGGTCAAACTGTGTTGTGTTGTGTTGTCCTTGCGAATGGAGTACCAGGGGTGCAAGGCTGTCCTTGCGAAAATATGACAGAGTGTGAAATGGAGTACCAGGGGAGCAAAAAGAAGAAGGGGGAAAAAAGAGGTAAAATGCATGAAAACTGTGAAAAAGCATGAAAATGAATAAAATGCGGGTCACATTATTCATAATATATGCCCCTGAAGCCCATAATACTTCCATGGGAACATGTCAGTGGAGCCTCCAGGCTGAGACTGATTCTACCCGAGGATGAAGCCTTACTTTCGGGTAAAAGTAGTCAGGCAGAGTGCCTGGATCATGGCCGAGAAAAACAAACACATGCACCACACACATTGGGGTCTATATTCCCCTGAAAGTTGTAAGACTCTGGATGAAAAAATGCCACCTCATTCTCAAACCAGACACTGGCTGATTCTACCCGAGGACGAAGCCTTATTTTTGGGTAAAAGTAGTCAGGCAGAGTGCCTGAATCAAAAAGATGAAAAAGCATGAAAAGGAGTAAAATGCCATCCAAATACACTCCTTTGATGAAAAAAGAGGTGAACATGTGTGTGCGTGCGTGCCTCTAATTCCATCCAGAGACACTCCTTTGATGAAAAAAGAGGTGAACATGTGTGTGCGTGCGTGCCTCTAATTCCATCCAAAGACACGCCTTTGATGAAAAAAGAGGTTGAAAATTCATGAAAACGGTGAAAAAGCATGAAAATGAAAAAAAAATGCTTGTGCCACTGGGTCTCATACGGTGCCCTGGGTCATGTGAGCGGGTCAAACCGCCTTGAATTTCATTCAAATACACTCATTTGATAAAAAGAGTAGAAATGCATGAAAACGACTAAAAATCATGAAAATGGATAAAATGCCTGTGCCACTGTGTATAATATGATGTCATGGGTCACCTGAGTGGGTCAAACTGTGTTGTGTTGTGTTGTCCTTGCGAATGGAGTACCAGGGGTCCTTGCGAAAATATGACAGAGTGTGAAATGGAGTACCAGGGGAGCAAAAAGAAGAAGGGTGAAAAAAGAGGTAAAATGCATGAAAACTGTGAAAAAGCATGAAAATGAATAAAATGCGGGTCACATTATTCATAATATATGCCCCTGAAGCCCATAATACTTCCATGGGAACATGTCAGTGGAGCCTCCAGGCTGAGACTGATTCTACCCGAGGATGAAGCCTTACTTTCGGGTAAAAGTAGTCAGGCAGAGTGCCTGGATCATGGCCGAGAAAAACAAACACATGCACCACACACATTGGGGTCTATATTCCCCTGAAAGTTGTAAGACTCTGGATGAAAAAATGCCACCTCAGCCTCAAACCAGACACTGGCTGATTCTACCCGAGGACGAAGCCTTATTTTCGGGTAAAAGTAGTCAGGCAGAGTGCCTGAATCAAAAAGATGAAAAAGCATGAAAAGGAGTAAAATGCCATCCAAATACACTCCTTTGATGAAAAAAGAGGTGAACATGTGTGTGCGTGCGTGCCTCTAATTCCATCCAGAGACACTCCTTTGATGAAAAAAGAGGTGAACATGTGTGTGCGTGCATGCCTCTAATTCCATCCAAAGACACGCCTTTGATGAAAAAAGAGGTGAAAATGCATGAAAACGGTGAAAAAGCATGAAAATGAAAAAAAAATGCTTGTGCCACTGGGTCTCATACGGTGCCCTGGGTCATGTGAGCGGGTCAAACCGCCTTGAATTTCATTCAAATACACTCATTTGATAAAAAGAGTAGAAATGCATGAAAACGACTAAAAATCATGAAAATGGATAAAATGCCTGTGCCACTGTGTATAATATGATGTCATGGGTCACCTGAGTGGGTCAAACTGTGTTGTGTTGTGTTGTCCTTGCGAATGGAGTACCAGGGGTCCTTACGAAAATATGACAGTGTGAAATGGAGTACCAGGGGAGCAAAAAGAAGAAGGGTGAAAAAAGAGGTAAAATGCATGAAAACTGTGAAAAAGCATGAAAATGAATAAAATGCGGGTCACATTATTCATAATATATGCCCCTGAAGCCCATAATACTTCCATGGGAACATGTCAGTGGAGCCTCCAGGCTGAGACTGATTCTACCCGAGGATGAAGCCTTACTTTCGGGTAAAAGTAGTCAGGCAGAGTGCCTGGATCATGGCCGAGAAAAACAAACACATGCACCACACACATTGGGGTCTATATTCCCCTGAAAGTTGTAAGACTCTGGATGAAAAATGCCACCTCAGCCTCAAACCAGACACTGGCTGATTCTACCCGAGGACGAAGCCTTATTTTCGGGTAAAAGTAGTCAGGCAGAGTGCCTGAATCAAAAAGATGAAAAAGCATGAAAAGGAGTAAAATGCCATCCAAATACACTCCTTTGATGAAAAAAGAGGTGAACATGTGTGTGCGTGCGTGCCTCTAATTCCATCCAGAGACACTCCTTTGATGAAAAAAGAGGTGAACATGTGTGTGCGTGCATGCCTCTAATTCCATCCAAAGACACGCCTTTGATGAAAAAAGAGGTGAAAATGCATGAAAACGGTGAAAAAGCATGAAAATGAAAAAAAAATGCTTGTGCCACTGGGTCTCATACGGTGCCCTGGGTCATGTGAGCGGGTCAAACCGCCTTGAATTTCATTCAAATACACTCATTTGATAAAAAGAGTAGAAATGCATGAAAACGACTAAAAATCATGAAAATGGATAAAATGCCTGTGCCACTGTGTATAATATGATGTCATGGGTCACCTGAGTGGGTCAAACTGTGTTGTGTTGTGTTGTCCTTGCGAATGGAGTACCAGGGGTCCTTACGAAAATATGACAGAGTGTGAAATGGAGTACCAGGGGAGCAAAAAGAAGAAGGGTGAAAAAAGAGGTAAAATGCATGAAAACTGTGAAAAAGCATGAAAATGAATAAAATGCGGGTCACATTATTCATAATATATGCCCCTGAAGCCCATAATACTTCCATGGGAACATGTCAGTGGAGCCTCCAGGCTGAGACTGATTCTACCCGAGGATGAAGCCTTACTTTCGGGTAAAAGTAGTCAGGCAGAGTGCCTGGATCATGGCCGAGAAAAACAAACACATGCACCACACACATTGGGGTCTATATTCCCCTGAAAGTTGTAAGACTCTGGATGAAAAAATGCCACCTCAGCCTCAAACCAGACACTGGCTGATTCTACCCGAGGACGAAGCCTTATTTTCGGGTAAAAGTAGTCAGGCAGAGTGCCTGAATCAAAAAGATGAAAAAGCATGAAAAGGAGTAAAATGCCATCCAAATACACTCCTTTGATGAAAAAAGAGGTGAACATGTGTGTGCGTGCGTGCCTCTAATTCCATCCAGAGACACTCCTTTGATGAAAAAAGAGGTGAACATGTGTGTGCGTGCGTGCCTCTAATTCCATCCAAAGACACGCCTTTGATGAAAAAAGAGGTTGAAAATGCATGAAAACGGTGAAAAAGCATGAAAATGAAAAAAAAATGCTTGTGCCACTGGGTCTCATACGGTGCCCTGGGTCATGTGAGCGGGTCAAACCGCCTTGAATTTCATTCAAATACACTCATTTGATAAAAAGAGTAAAAATGCATGAAAACGACTAAAAATCATGAAAATGGATAAAATGCCTGTGCCACTGTGTATAATATGATGTCATGGGTCACCTGAGTGGGTCAAACTGTGTTGTGTTGTGTTGTCCTTGCGAATGGAGTACCAGGGGTCCTTGCGAAAATATGACAGAGTGTGAAATGGAGTACCAGGGGAGCAAAAAGAAGAAGGGTGAAAAAAGAGGTAAAATGCATGAAAACTGTGAAAAAGCATGAAAATGAATAAAATGCGGGTCACATTATTCATAATATATGCCCCTGAAGCCCATAATACTTCCATGGGAACATGTCAGTGGAGCCTCCAGGCTGAGACTGATTCTACCCGAGGATGAAGCCTTACTTTCGGGTAAAAGTAGTCAGGCAGAGTGCCTGGATCATGGCCGAGAAAAACAAACACATGCACCACACACATTGGGGTCTATATTCCCCTGAAAGTTGTAAGACTCTGGATGAAAAAATGCCACCTCAGCCTCAAACCAGACACTGGCTGATTCTACCCGAGGACGAAGCCTTATTTTCGGGTAAAAGTAGTCAGGCAGAGTGCCTGAATCAAAAAGATGAAAAAGCATGAAAAGGAGTAAAATGCCATCCAAATACACTCCTTTGATGAAAAAAGAGGTGAACATGTGTGTGCGTGCGTGCCTCTAATTCCATCCAGAGACACTCCTTTGATGAAAAAAGAGGTGAACATGTGTGTGCGTGCGTGCCTCTAATTCCATCCAAAGACACGCCTTTGATGAAAAAAGAGGTTGAAAATGCATGAAAACGGTGAAAAAGCATGAAAATGAAAAAAAAAATGCTTGTGCCACTGGGTCTCATACGGTGCCCTGGGTCATGTGAGCGGGTCAAACCGCCTTGAATTTCATTCAAATACACTCATTTGATAAAAAGAGTAAAAATGCATGAAAACGACTAAAAATCATGAAAATGGATAAAATGCCTGTGCCACTGTGTATAATATGATGTCATGGGTCACCTGAGTGGGTCAAACTGTGTTGTGTTGTGTTGTCCTTGCGAATGGAGTACCAGGGGTCCTTGCGAAAATATGACAGAGTGTGAAATGGAGTACCAGGGGAGCAAAAAGAAGAAGGGTGAAAAAAGAGGTAAAATGCATGAAAACTGTGAAAAAGCATGAAAATGAATAAAATGCGGGTCACATTATTCATAATATATGCCCCTGAAGCCCATAATACTTCCATGGGAACATGTCAGTGGAGCCTCCAGGCTGAGACTGATTCTACCCGAGGATGAAGCCTTACTTTCGGGTAAAAGTAGTCAGGCAGAGTGCCTGGATCATGGCCGAGAAAAACAAACACATGCACCACACACATTGGGGTCTATATTCCCCTGAAAGTTGTAAGACTCTGGATGAAAAAATGCCACCTCAGCCTCAAACCAGACACTGGCTGATTCTACCCGAGGACGAAGCCTTATTTTCGTGTAAAAGTAGTCAGGCAGAGTGCCTGAATCAAAAAGATGAAAAAGCATGAAAAGGAGTAAAATGCCATCCAAATACACTCCTTTGATGAAAAAAGAGGTGAACATGTGTGTGCGTGCGTGCCTCTAATTCCATCCAGAGACACTCCTTTGATGAAAAAAGAGGTGAACATGTGTGTGCGTGCGTGCCTCTAATTCCATCCAAAGACACGCCTTTGATGAAAAAAGAGGTTGAAAATGCATGAAAACGGTGAAAAAGCATGAAAATGAAAAAAAAAATGCTTGTGCCACTGGGTCTCATACGGTGCCCTGGGTCATGTGAGCGGGTCAAACCGCCTTGAATTTCATTCAAATACACTCATTTGATAAAAAGAGTAAAAATGCATGAAAACGACTAAAAATCATGAAAATGGATAAAATGCCTGTGCCACTGTGTATAATATGATGTCATGGGTCACCTGAGTGGGTCAAACTGTGTTGTGTTGTGTTGTCCTTGCGAATGGAGTACCAGGGGTCCTTGCGAAAATATGACAGAGTGTGAAATGGAGTACCAGGGGAGCAAAAAGAAGAAGGGTGAAAAAAGAGGTAAAATGCATGAAAACTGTGAAAAAGCATGAAAATGAATAAAATGCGGGTCACATTATTCATAATATATGCCCCTGAAGCCCATAATACTTCCATGGGAACATGTCAGTGGAGCCTCCAGGCTGAGACTGATTCTACCCGAGGATGAAGCCTTACTTTCGGGTAAAAGTAGTCAGGCAGAGTGCCTGGATCATGGCCGAGAAAAACAAACACATGCACCACACACATTGGGGTCTATATTCCCCTGAAAGTTGTAAGACTCTGGATGAAAAAATGCCACCTCAGCCTCAAACCAGACACTGGCTGATTCTACCCGAGGACGAAGCCTTATTTTCGGGTAAAAGTAGTCAGGCAGAGTGCCTGAATCAAAAAGATGAAAAAGCATGAAAAGGAGTAAAATGCCATCCAAATACACTCCTTTGATGAAAAAAGAGGTGAACATGTGTGTGCGTGCGTGCCTCTAATTCCATCCAGAGACACTCCTTTGATGAAAAAAGAGGTGAACATGTGTGTGCGTGCGTGCCTCTAATTCCATCCAAAGACACGCCTTTGATGAAAAAAGAGGTTGAAAATGCATGAAAACGGTGAAAAAGCATGAAAATGAAAAAAAAATGCTTGTGCCACTGGGTCTCATACGGTGCCCTGGGTCATGTGAGCGGGTCAAACCGCCTTGAATTTCATTCAAATACACTCATTTGATAAAAAGAGTAAAAATGCATGAAAACGACTAAAAATCATGAAAATGGATAAAATGCCTGTGCCACTGTGTATAATATGATGTCATGGGTCACCTGAGTGGGTCAAACTGTGTTGTGTTGTGTTGTCCTTGCGAATGGAGTACCAGGGGTCCTTGCGAAAATATGACAGAGTGTGAAATGGAGTACCAGGGGAGCAAAAAGAAGAAGGGTGAAAAAAGAGGTAAAATGCATGAAAACTGTGAAAAAGCATGAAAATGAATAAAATGCGGGTCACATTATTCATAATATATGCCCCTGAAGCCCATAATACTTCCATGGGAACATGTCAGTGGAGCCTCCAGGCTGAGACTGATTCTACCCGAGGATGAAGCCTTACTTTCGGGTAAAAGTAGTCAGGCAGAGTGCCTGGATCATGGCCGAGAAAAACAAACACATGCACCACACACATTGGGGTCTATATTCCCCTGAAAGTTGTAAGACTCTGGATGAAAAAATGCCACCTCAGCCTCAAACCAGACACTGGCTGATTCTACCCGAGGACGAAGCCTTATTTTCGTGTAAAAGTAGTCAGGCAGAGTGCCTGAATCAAAAAGATGAAAAAGCATGAAAAGGAGTAAAATGCCATCCAAATACACTCCTTTGATGAAAAAAGAGGTGAACATGTGTGTGCGTGCGTGCCTCTAATTCCATCCAGAGACACTCCTTTGATGAAAAAAGAGGTGAACATGTGTGTGCGTGCGTGCCTCTAATTCCATCCAAAGACACGCCTTTGATGAAAAAAGAGGTTGAAAATGCATGAAAACGGTGAAAAAGCATGAAAATGAAAAAAAAAATGCTTGTGCCACTGGGTCTCATACGGTGCCCTGGGTCATGTGAGCGGGTCAAACCGCCTTGAATTTCATTCAAATACACTCATTTGATAAAAAGAGTAAAAATGCATGAAAACGACTAAAAATCATGAAAATGGATAAAATGCCTGTGCCACTGTGTATAATATGATGTCATGGGTCACCTGAGTGGGTCAAACTGTGTTGTGTTGTGTTGTCCTTGCGAATGGAGTACCAGGGGTCCTTGCGAAAATATGACAGAGTGTGAAATGGAGTACCAGGGGAGCAAAAAGAAGAAGGGTGAAAAAAGAGGTAAAATGCATGAAAACTGTGAAAAAGCATGAAAATGAATAAAATGCGGGTCACATTATTCATAATATATGCCCCTGAAGCCCATAATACTTCCATGGGAACATGTCAGTGGAGCCTCCAGGCTGAGACTGATTCTACCCGAGGATGAAGCCTTACTTTCGTGTAAAAGTAGTCAGGCAGAGTGCCTGGATCATGGCCGAGAAAAACAAACACATGCACCACACACATTGGGGTCTATATTCCCCTGAAAGTTGTAAGACTCTGGATGAAAAAATGCCACCTCAGCCTCAAACCAGACACTGGCTGATTCTACCCGAGGACGAAGCCTTATTTTCGTGTAAAAGTAGTCAGGCAGAGTGCCTGAATCAAAAAGATGAAAAAGCATGAAAAGGAGTAAAATGCCATCCAAATACACTCCTTTGATGAAAAAAGAGGTGAACATGTGTGTGCGTGCGTGCCTCTAATTCCATCCAGAGACACTCCTTTGATGAAAAAAGAGGTGAACATGTGTGTGCGTGCGTGCCTCTAATTCCATCCAAAGACACGCCTTTGATGAAAAAAGAGGTTGAAAATGCATGAAAACGGTGAAAAAGCATGAAAATGAAAAAAAAAATGCTTGTGCCACTGGGTCTCATACGGTGCCCTGGGTCATGTGAGCGGGTCAAACCGCCTTGAATTTCATTCAAATACACTCATTTGATAAAAAGAGTAAAAATGCATGAAAACGACTAAAAATCATGAAAATGGATAAAATGCCTGTGCCACTGTGTATAATATGATGTCATGGGTCACCTGAGTGGGTCAAACTGTGTTGTGTTGTGTTGTCCTTGCGAATGGAGTACCAGGGGTCCTTGCGAAAATATGACAGAGTGTGAAATGGAGTACCAGGGGAGCAAAAAGAAGAAGGGTGAAAAAAGAGGTAAAATGCATGAAAACTGTGAAAAAGCATGAAAATGAATAAAATGCGGGTCACATTATTCATAATATATGCCCCTGAAGCCCATAATACTTCCATGGGAACATGTCAGTGGAGCCTCCAGGCTGAGACTGATTCTACCCGAGGATGAAGCCTTACTTTCGGGTAAAAGTAGTCAGGCAGAGTGCCTGGATCATGGCCGAGAAAAACAAACACATGCACCACACACATTGGGGTCTATATTCCCCTGAAAGTTGTAAGACTCTGGATGAAAAAATGCCACCTCAGCCTCAAACCAGACACTGGCTGATTCTACCCGAGGACGAAGCCTTATTTTCGTGTAAAAGTAGTCAGGCAGAGTGCCTGAATCAAAAAGATGAAAAAGCATGAAAAGGAGTAAAATGCCATCCAAATACACTCCTTTGATGAAAAAAGAGGTGAACATGTGTGTGCGTGCGTGCCTCTAATTCCATCCAGAGACACTCCTTTGATGAAAAAAGAGGTGAACATGTGTGTGCGTGCGTGCCTCTAATTCCATCCAAAGACACGCCTTTGATGAAAAAAGAGGTTGAAAATGCATGAAAACGGTGAAAAAGCATGAAAATGAAAAAAAAATGCTTGTGCCACTGGGTCTCATACGGTGCCCTGGGTCATGTGAGCGGGTCAAACCGCCTTGAATTTCATTCAAATACACTCATTTGATAAAAAGAGTAAAAATGCATGAAAACGACTAAAAATCATGAAAATGGATAAAATGCCTGTGCCACTGTGTATAATATGATGTCATGGGTCACCTGAGTGGGTCAAACTGTGTTGTGTTGTGTTGTCCTTGCGAATGGAGTACCAGGGGTCCTTGCGAAAATATGACAGAGTGTGAAATGGAGTACCAGGGGAGCAAAAAGAAGAAGGGTGAAAAAAGAGGTAAAATGCATGAAAACTGTGAAAAAGCATGAAAATGAATAAAATGCGGGTCACATTATTCATAATATATGCCCCTGAAGCCCATAATACTTCCATGGGAACATGTCAGTGGAGCCTCCAGGCTGAGACTGATTCTACCCGAGGATGAAGCCTTACTTTCGGGTAAAAGAAGTCAGGCAGAGTGCCTGGATCATGGCCGAGAAAAACAAACACATGCACCACACACATTGGGGTCTATATTCCCCTGAAAGTTGTAAGACTCTGGATGAAAAAATGCCACCTCAGCCTCAAACCAGACACTGGCTGATTCTACCCGAGGACGAAGCCTTATTTTCGGGTAAAAGTAGTCAGGCAGAGTGCCTGAATCAAAAAGATGAAAAAGCATGAAAAGGAGTAAAATGCCATCCAAATACACTCCTTTGATGAAAAAAGAGGTGAACATGTGTGTGCGTGCGTGCCTCTAATTCCATCCAGAGACACTCCTTTGATGAAAAAAGAGGTGAACATGTGTGTGCGTGCGTGCCTCTAATTCCATCCAAAGACACGCCTTTGATGAAAAAAGAGGTTGAAAATGCATGAAAACGGTGAAAAAGCATGAAAATGAAAAAAAAATGCTTGTGCCACTGGGTCTCATACGGTGCCCTGGGTCATGTGAGCGGGTCAAACCGCCTTGAATTTCATTCAAATACACTCATTTGATAAAAAGAGTAAAAATGCATGAAAACGACTAAAAATCATGAAAATGGATAAAATGCCTGTGCCACTGTGTATAATATGATGTCATGGGTCACCTGAGTGGGTCAAACTGTGTTGTGTTGTGTTGTCCTTGCGAATGGAGTACCAGGGGTCCTTGCGAAAATATGACAGAGTGTGAAATGGAGTACCAGGGGAGCAAAAAGAAGAAGGGTGAAAAAAGAGGTAAAATGCATGAAAACTGTGAAAAAGCATGAAAATGAATAAAATGCGGGTCACATTATTCATAATATATGCCCCTGAAGCCCATAATACTTCCATGGGAACATGTCAGTGGAGCCTCCAGGCTGAGACTGATTCTACCCGAGGATGAAGCCTTACTTTCGGGTAAAAGTAGTCAGGCAGAGTGCCTGGATCATGGCCGAGAAAAACAAACACATGCACCACACACATTGGGGTCTATATTCCCCTGAAAGTTGTAAGACTCTGGATGAAAAAATGCCACCTCAGCCTCAAACCAGACACTGGCTGATTCTACCCGAGGACGAAGCCTTATTTTCGGGTAAAAGTAGTCAGGCAGAGTGCCTGAATCAAAAAGATGAAAAAGCATGAAAAGGAGTAAAATGCCATCCAAATACACTCCTTTGATGAAAAAAGAGGTGAACATGTGTGTGCGTGCGTGCCTCTAATTCCATCCAGAGACACTCCTTTGATGAAAAAAGAGGTGAACATGTGTGTGCGTGCGTGCCTCTAATTCCATCCAAAGACACGCCTTTGATGAAAAAAGAGGTTGAAAATGCATGAAAACGGTGAAAAAGCATGAAAATGAAAAAAAAATGCTTGTGCCACTGGGTCTCATACGGTGCCCTGGGTCATGTGAGCGGGTCAAACCGCCTTGAATTTCATTCAAATACACTCATTTGATAAAAAGAGTAAAAATGCATGAAAACGACTAAAAATCATGAAAATGGATAAAATGCCTGTGCCACTGTGTATAATATGATGTCATGGGTCACCTGAGTGGGTCAAACTGTGTTGTGTTGTGTTGTCCTTGCGAATGGAGTACCAGGGGTCCTTGCGAAAATATGACAGAGTGTGAAATGGAGTACCAGGGGAGCAAAAAGAAGAAGGGTGAAAAAAGAGGTAAAATGCATGAAAACTGTGAAAAAGCATGAAAATGAATAAAATGCGGGTCACATTATTCATAATATATGCCCCTGAAGCCCATAATACTTCCATGGGAACATGTCAGTGGAGCCTCCAGGCTGAGACTGATTCTACCCGAGGATGAAGCCTTACTTTCGGGTAAAAGTAGTCAGGCAGAGTGCCTGGATCATGGCCGAGAAAAACAAACACATGCACCACACACATTGGGGTCTATATTCCCCTGAAAGTTGTAAGACTCTGGATGAAAAAATGCCACCTCAGCCTCAAACCAGACACTGGCTGATTCTACCCGAGGACGAAGCCTTATTTTCGGGTAAAAGTAGTCAGGCAGAGTGCCTGAATCAAAAAGATGAAAAAGCATGAAAAGGAGTAAAATGCCATCCAAATACACTCCTTTGATGAAAAAAGAGGTGAACATGTGTATGCGTGCGTGCCTCTAATTCCATCCAGAGACACTCCTTTGATGAAAAAAAAGGTGAACATGTGTGTGCGTGCGTGCCTCTAATTCCATCCAAAGACACGCCTTTGATGAAAGAAGAGGTTGAAAATGCATGAAAACGGTGAAAAAGCATGAAAATGAAAAAAAAATGCTTGTGCCACTTGGTCTCATACGGTGCCCTGGGTCATGTGAGCGGGTCAAACCGCCTTGAATTTCATTCAAATACACTCATTTGATAAAAAGAGTAAAAATGCATGAAAACGACTAAAAATCATGAAAATGGATAAAATGCCTGTGCCACTGTGTATAATATGATGTCATGGGTCACCTGAGTGGGTCAAACTGTGTTGTGTTGTGTTGTCCTTGCGAATGGAGTACCAGGGGTGCAAGGTTGTCCTTGCGAAAATATGACAGAGTGTGAAATGGAGTACCAGGGGAGCAAAAAGAAGAAGGGGGAAAAAAGAGGTAAAATGCATGAAAACTGTGAAAAAGCATGAAAATGAATAAAATGCGGGTCACATTATTCATAATATATGCCCCTGAAGCCCATAATACTTCCATGGGAACATGTCAGTGGAGCCTCCAGGCTGAGACTGATTCTACCCGAGGATGAAGCCTTACTTTCGGGTAAAAGTAGTCAGGCAGAGTGCCTGGATCATGGCCGAGAAAAACAAACACATGCACCACACACATTGGGGTCTATATTCCCCTGAAAGTTGTAAGACTCTGGATGAAAAAATGCCACCTCAGCCTCAAACCAGACACTGGCTGATTCTACCCGAGGACGAAGCCTTATTTTCGGGTAAAAGTAGTCAGGCAGAGTGCCTGAATCAAAAAGATGAAAAAGCATGAAAAGGAGTAAAATGCCATCCAAATACACTCCTTTGATGAAAAAAGAGGTGAACATGTGTATGCGTGCGTGCCTCTAATTCCATCCAGAGACACTCCTTTGATGAAAAAAGAGGTGAACATGTGTGTGCGTGCGTGCCTCTAATTCCATCCAAAGACACGCCTTTGATGAAAAAAGAGGTTGAAAATGCATGAAAACGGTGAAAAAGCATGAAAATGAAAAAAAAATGCTTGTGCCACTTGGTCTCATACGGTGCCCTGGGTCATGTGAGCGGGTCAAACCGCCTTGAATTTCATTCAAATACACTCATTTGATAAAAAGAGTAAAAATGCATGAAAACGACTAAAAATCATGAAAATGGATAAAATGCCTGTGCCACTGTGTATAATATGATGTCATGGGTCACCTGAGTGGGTCAAACTGTGTTGTGTTGTGTTGTCCTTGCGAATGGAGTACCAGGGGTCCTTGCGAAAATATGACAGTGTGAACTGGAGTACCAGGGGAGCAAAAAGAAGAAGGGTGAAAAAAGAGGTAAAATGCATGAAAACTGTGAAAAAGCATGAAAATGAATAAAATGCGGGTCACATTATTCATAATATATGCCCCTGAAGCCCATAATACTTCCATGGGAACATGTCAGTGGAGCCTCCAGGCTGAGACTGATTCTACCCGAGGATGAAGCCTTACTTTCGGGTAAAAGTAGTCAGGCAGAGTGCCTGGATCATGGCCGAGAAAAACAAACACATGCACCACACACATTGGGGTCTATATTCCCCTGAAAGTTGTAAGACTCTGGATGAAAAAATGCCACCTCAGCCTCAAACCAGACACTGGCTGATTCTACCCGAGGACGAAGCCTTATTTTCGGGTAAAAGTAGTCAGGCAGAGTGCCTGAATCAAAAAGATGAAAAAGCATGAAAAGGAGTAAAATGCCATCCAAATACACTCCTTTGATGAAAAAAGAGGTGAACATGTGTATGCGTGCGTGCCTCTAATTCCATCCAGAGACACTCCTTTGATGAAAAAAGAGGTGAACATGTGTGTGCGTGCGTGCCTCTAATTCCATCCAAAGACACGCCTTTGATGAAAAAAGAGGTGAAAATGCATGAAAACGGTGAAAAAGCATGAAAATGAAAAAAAAATGCTTGTGCCACTGGGTCTCATACGGTGCCCTGGGTCATGTGAGCGGGTCAAACCGCCTTGAATTTCATTCAAATACACTCATTTGATAAAAAGAGTAAAAATGCATGAAAACGACTAAAAATCATGAAAATGGATAAAATGCCTGTGCCACTGTGTATAATATGATGTCATGGGTCACCTGAGTGGGTCAAACTGTGTTGTGTTGTGTTGTCCTTGCGAATGGAGTACCAGGGGTCCTTGCGAAAATAAGACAGAGTGTGAAATGGAGTACCAGGGGAGCAAAAAGAAGAAGGGTGAAAAAAGAGGTAAAATGCATGAAAACTGTGAAAAAGCATGAAAATGAATAAAATGCGGGTCACAATATTCATAATATATGCCCCTGAAGCCCATAATACTTCCATGGGAACATGTCAGTGGAGCCTCCAGGCTGAGACTGATTCTACCCGAGGATGAAGCCTTACTTTCGGGTAAAAGTAGTCAGGCAGAGTGCCTGGATCATGGCCGAGAAAAACAAACACATGCACCACACACATTGGGGTCTATATTCCCCTGAAAGTTGTAAGACTCTGGATGAAAAAATGCCACCTCAGCCTCAAACCAGACACTGGCTGATTCTACCCGAGGACGAAGCCTTATTTTCGGGTAAAAGTAGTCAGGCAGAGTGCCTGAATCAAAAAGATGAAAAAGCATGAAAAGGAGTAAAATGCCATCCAAATACACTCCTTTGATGAAAAAAGAGGTGAACATGTGTGTGCGTGCGTGCCTCTAATTCCATCCAGAGACACTCCTTTGATGAAAAAAGAGGTGAACATGTGTGTGCGTGCGTGCCTCTAATTCCATCCAAAGACACGCCTTTGATGAAAAAAGAGGTTGAAAATGCATGAAAACGGTGAAAAAGCATGAAAATGAAAAAAAAATGCTTGTGCCACTGGGTCTCATACGGTGCCCTGGGTCATGTGAGCGGGTCAAACCGCCTTGAATTTCATTCAAATACACTCATTTGATAAAAAGAGTAGAAATGCATGAAAACGACTAAAAATCATGAAAATGGATAAAATGCCTGTGCCACTGTGTATAATATGATGTCATGGGTCACCTGAGTGGGTCAAACTGTGTTGTGTTGTGTTGTCCTTGCGAATGGAGTACCTGGGGTCCTTGCGAAAATATGACAGAGTGTGAAATGGAGTACCAGGGGAGCAAAAAGAAGAAGGGTGAAAAAAGAGGTAAAATGCATGAAAACTGTGAAAAAGCATGAAAATGAATAAAATGCGGGTCACATTATTCATAATATATGCCCCTGAAGCCCATAATACTTCCATGGGAACATGTCAGTGGAGCCTCCAGGCTGAGACTGATTCTACCCGAGGATGAAGCCTTACTTTCGGGTAAAAGTAGTCAGGCAGAGTGCCTGGATCATGGCCGAGAAAAACAAACACATGCACCACACACATTGGGGTCTATATTCCCCTGAAAGTTGTAAGACTCTGGATGAAAAAATGCCACCTCAGCCTCAAACCAGACACTGGCTGATTCTACCCGAGGACGAAGCCTTATTTTCGGGTAAAAGTAGTCAGGCAGAGTGCCTGAATCAAAAGATGAAAAAGCATGAAAGGAGTAAAATGCCATCCAAATACACTCCTTTGATGAAAAAAGAGGTGAACATGTGTGTGCGTGCGTGCTTCTAATTCCATCCAGAGACACTCCTTTGATGAAAAAAGAGGTGAACATGTGTGTGCGTGCGTGCCTCTAATTCCATCCAAAGACACGCCTTTGATGAAAAAAGAGGTTGAAAATGCATGAAAACGGTGAAAAAGCATGAAAATGAAAAAAAAATGCTTGTGCCACTGGGTCTCATACGGTGCCCTGGGTCATGTGAGCGGGTCAAACCGCCTTGAATTTCATTCAAATACACTCATTTGATAAAAAGAGTAGAAATGCATGAAAACGACTAAAAATCATGAAAATGGATAAAATGCCTGTGCCACTGTGTATAATATGATGTCATGGGTCACCTGAGTGGGTCAAACTGTGTTGTGTTGTGTTGTCCTTGCGAATGGAGTACCAGGGGTCCTTGCGAAAATATGACAGAGTGTGAAATGGATTACCAGGGGAGCAAAAAGAAGAAGGGTGAAAAAAGAGGTAAAATGCATGAAAACTGTGAAAAAGCATGAAAATGAATAAAATGCGGGTCACATTATTCATAATATATGCCCCTGAAGCCCATAATACTTCCATGGGAACATGTCAGTGGAGCCTCCAGGCTGAGACTGATTCTACCCGAGGATGAAGCCTTACTTTCGGGTAAAAGTAGTCAGGCAGAGTGCCTGGATCATGGCCGAGAAAAACAAACACATGCACCACACACATTGGGGTCTATATTCCCCTGAAAGTTGTAAGACTCTGGATGAAAAATGCCACCTCAGCCTCAAACCAGACACTGGCTGATTCTACCCGAGGACGAAGCCTTATTTTCGGGTAAAAGTAGTCAGGCAGAGTGCCTGAATCAAAAAGATGAAAAAGCATGAAAAGGAGTAAAATGCCATCCAAATACACTCCTTTGATGAAAAAAGAGGTGAACATGTGTGTGCGTGCGTGCCTCTAATTCCATCCAGAGACACTCCTTTGATGAAAAAAGAGGTGAACATGTGTGTGCGTGCGTGCCTCTAATTCCATCCAAAGACACGCCTTTGATGAAAAAAGAGGTTGAAAATGCATGAAAACGGTGAAAAAGCATGAAAATGAAAAAAAAATGCTTGTGCCACTGGGTCTCATACGGTGCCCTGGGTCATGTGAGCGGGTCAAACCGCCTTGAATTTCATTCAAATACACTCATTTGATAAAAAGAGTAGAAATGCATGAAAACGACTAAAAATCATGAAAATGGATAAAATGCCTGTGCCACTGTGTATAATATGATGTCATGGGTCACCTGAGTGGGTCAAACTGTGTTGTGTTGTGTTGTCCTTGCGAATGGAGTACCAGGGGTGCAAGGCTGTCCTTGCGAAAATATGACAGAGTGTGAAATGGAGTACCAGGGGAGCAAAAAGAAGAAGGGTGAAAAAAGAGGTAAAATGCATGAAAACTGTGAAAAAGCATGAAAATGAATAAAATGCGGGTCACATTATTCATAATATATGCCCCTGAAGCCCATAATACTTCCATGGGAACATGTCAGTGGAGCCTCCAGGCTGAGACTGATTCTACCCGAGGATGAAGCCTTACTTTCGGGTAAAAGTAGTCAGGCAGAGTGCCTGGATCATGGCCGAGAAAAACAAACACATGCACCACACACATTGGGGTCTATATTCCCCTGAAAGTTGTAAGACTCTGGATGAAAAAATGCCACCTCAGCCTCAAACCAGACACTGGCTGATTCTACCCGAGGACGAAGCCTTATTTTCGGGTAAAAGTAGTCAGGCAGAGTGCCTGAATCAAAAAGATGAAAAAGCATGAAAAGGAGTAAAATGCCATCCAAATACACTCCTTTGATGAAAAAAGAGGTGAACATGTGTATGCGTGCGTGCCTCTAATTCCATCCAGAGACACTCCTTTGATGAAAAAAGAGGTGAACATGTGTGTGCGTGCGTGCCTCTAATTCCATCCAAAGACACGCCTTTGATGAAAAAAGAGGTGAAAATGCATGAAAACGGTGAAAAAGCATGAAAATGAAAAAAAAATGCTTGTGCCACTGGGTCTCATACGGTGCCCTGGGTCATGTGAGCGGGTCAAACCGCCTTGAATTTCATTCAAATACACTCATTTGATAAAAAGAGTAAAAATGCATGAAAACGACTAAAAATCATGAAAATGGATAAAATGCCTGTGCCACTGTGTATAATATGATGTCATGGGTCACCTGAGTGGGTCAAACTGTGTTGTGTTGTGTTGTCCTTGCGAATGGAGTACCAGGGGTCCTTGCGAAAATATGACAGAGTGTGAAATGGAGTACCAGGGGAGCAAAAAGAAGAAGGGTGAAAAAAGAGGTAAAATGCATGAAAACTGTGAAAAAGCATGAAAATGAATAAAATGCGGGTCACAATATTCATAATATATGCCCCTGAAGCCCATAATACTTCCATGGGAACATGTCAGTGGAGCCTCCAGGCTGAGACTGATTCTACCCGAGGATGAAGCCTTACTTTCGGGTAAAAGTAGTCAGGCAGAGTGCCTGGATCATGGCCGAGAAAAACAAACACATGCACCACACACATTGGGGTCTATATTCCCCTGAAAGTTGTAAGACTCTGGATGAAAAAATGCCACCTCAGCCTCAAACCAGACACTGGCTGATTCTACCCGAGGACGAAGCCTTATTTTCGGGTAAAAGTAGTCAGGCAGAGTGCCTGAATCAAAAAGATGAAAAAGCATGAAAAGGAGTAAAATGCCATCCAAATACACTCCTTTGATGAAAAAAGAGGTGAACATGTGTGTGCGTGCGTGCCTCTAATTCCATCCAGAGACACTCCTTTGATGAAAAAAGAGGTGAACATGTGTGTGCGTGCGTGCCTCTAATTCCATCCAAAGACACGCCTTTGATGAAAAAAGAGGTTGAAAATGCATGAAAACGGTGAAAAAGCATGAAAATGAAAAAAAAATGCTTGTGCCACTGGGTCTCATACGGTGCCCTGGGTCATGTGAGCGGGTCAAACCGCCTTGAATTTCATTCAAATACACTCATTTGATAAAAAGAGTAAAAATGCATGAAAACGACTAAAAATCATGAAAATGGATAAAATGCCTGTGCCACTGTGTATAATATGATGTCATGGGTCACCTGAGTGGGTCAAACTGTGTTGTGTTGTGTTGTCCTTGCGAATGGAGTACCAGGGGTCCTTGCGAAAATATGACAGAGTGTGAAATGGAGTACCAGGGGAGCAAAAAGAAGAAGGGTGAAAAAAGAGGTAAAATGCATGAAAACTGTGAAAAAGCATGAAAATGAATAAAATGCGGGTCACATTATTCATAATATATGCCCCTGAAGCCCATAATACTTCCATGGGAACATGTCAGTGGAGCCTCCAGGCTGAGACTGATTCTACCCGAGGATGAAGCCTTACTTTCGGGTAAAAGTAGTCAGGCAGAGTGCCTGGATCATGGCCGAGAAAAACAAACACATGCACCACACACATTGGGGTCTATATTCCCCTGAAAGTTGTAAGACTCTGGATGAAAAAATGCCACCTCAGCCTCAAACCAGACACTGGCTGATTCTACCCGAGGACGAAGCCTTATTTTCGGGTAAAAGTAGTCAGGCAGAGTGCCTGAATCAAAAAGATGAAAAAGCATGAAAAGGAGTAAAATGCCATCCAAATACACTCCTTTGATGAAAAAAGAGGTGAACATGTGTGTGCGTGCGTGCTTCTAATTCCATCCAGAGACACTCCTTTGATGAAAAAAGAGGTGAACATGTGTGTGGGTGCGTGCCTCTAATTCCATCCAAAGACACGCCTTTGATGAAAAAAGAGGTTGAAAATGCATGAAAACGGTGAAAAAGCATGAAAATGAAAAAAAAATGCTTGTGCCACTGGGTCTCATACGGTGCCCTGGGTCATGTGAGCGGGTCAAACCGCCTTGAATTTCATTCAAATACACTCATTTGATAAAAAGAGTAGAAATGCATGAAAACGACTAAAAATCATGAAAATGGATAAAATGCCTGTGCCACTGTGTATAATATGATGTCATGGGTCACCTGAGTGGGTCAAACTGTGTTGTGTTGTGTTGTCCTTGCGAATGGAGTACCAGGGGTCCTTGCGAAAATATGACAGAGTGTGAAATGGATTACCAGGGGAGCAAAAAGAAGAAGGGTGAAAAAAGAGGTAAAATGCATGAAAACTGTGAAAAAGCATGAAAATGAATAAAATGCGGGTCACATTATTCATAATATATGCCCCTGAAGCCCATAATACTTCCATGGGAACATGTCAGTGGAGCCTCCAGGCTGAGACTGATTCTACCCGAGGATGAAGCCTTACTTTCGGGTAAAAGTAGTCAGGCAGAGTGCCTGGATCATGGCCGAGAAAAACAAACACATGCACCACACACATTGGGGTCTATATTCCCCTGAAAGTTGTAAGACTCTGGATGAAAAAATGCCACCTCAGCCTCAAACCAGACACTGGCTGATTCTACCCGAGGACGAAGCCTTATTTTCGGGTAAAAGTAGTCAGGCAGAGTGCCTGAATCAAAAAGATGAAAAAGCATGAAAAGGAGTAAAATGCCATCCAAATACACTCCTTTGATGAAAAAAGAGGTGAACATGTGTGTGCGTGCGTGCCTCTAATTCCATCCAGAGACACTCCTTTGATGAAAAAAGAGGTGAACATGTGTGTGCGTGCGTGCCTCTAATTCCATCCAAAGACACGCCTTTGATGAAAAAAGAGGTTGAAAATGCATGAAAACGGTGAAAAAGCATGAAAATGAAAAAAAAATGCTTGTGCCACTGGGTCTCATACGGTGCCCTGGGTCATGTGAGCGGGTCAAACCGCCTTGAATTTCATTCAAATACACTCATTTGATAAAAAGAGTAGAAATGCATGAAAACGACTAAAAATCATGAAAATGGATAAAATGCCTGTGCCACTGTGTATAATATGATGTCATGGGTCACCTGAGTGGGTCAAACTGTGTTGTGTTGTGTTGTCCTTGCGAATGGAGTACCAGGGGTCCTTGCGAAAATATGACAGAGTGTGAAATGGAGTACCAGGGGAGCAAAAAGAAGAAGGGTGAAAAAAGAGGTAAAATGCATGAAAACTGTGAAAAAGCATGAAAATGAATAAAATGCGGGTCACATTATTCATAATATATGCCCCTGAAGCCCATAATACTTCCATGGGAACATGTCAGTGGAGCCTCCAGGCTGAGACTGATTCTACCCGAGGATGAAGCCTTACTTTCGGGTAAAAGTAGTCAGGCAGAGTGCCTGGATCATGGCCGAGAAAAACAAACACATGCACCACACACATTGGGGTCTATATTCCCCTGAAAGTTGTAAGACTCTGGATGAAAAAATGCCACCTCAGCCTCAAACCAGACACTGGCTGATTCTACCCGAGGACGAAGCCTTATTTTCGGGTAAAAGTAGTCAGGCAGTGTGCCTGAATCAAAAAGATGAAAAAGCATGAAAAGGAGTAAAATGCCATCCAAATACACTCCTTTGATGAAAAAAGAGGTGAACATGTGTGTGCGTGCGTGCCTCTAATTCCATCCAAAGACACGCCTTTGATGAAAAAAGAGGTTGAAAATGCATGAAAACGGTGAAAAAGCATGAAAATGAAAAAAAAATGCTTGTGCCACTGGGTCTCATACGGTGCCCTGGGTCATGTGAGCGGGTCAAACCGCCTTGAATTTCATTCAAATACACTCATTTGATAAAAAGAGTAGAAATGCATGAAAACGACTAAAAATCATGAAAATGGATAAAATGCCTGTGCCACTGTGTATAATATGATGTCATGGGTCACCTGAGTGGGTCAAACTGTGTTGTGTTGTGTTGTCCTTGCGAATGGAGTACCAGGGGTCCTTGCGAAAATATGACAGAGTGTGAAATGGAGTACCAGGGGAGCAAAAAGAAGAAGGGTGAAAAAAGAGGTAAAATGCATGAAAACTGTGAAAAAGCATGAAAATGAATAAAATGCGGGTCACATTATTCATAATATATGCCCCTGAAGCCCATAATACTTCCATGGGAACATGTCAGTGGAGCCTCCAGGCTGAGACTGATTCTACCCGAGGATGAAGCCTTACTTTCGGGTAAAAGTAGTCAGGCAGAGTGCCTGGATCATGGCCGAGAAAAACAAACACATGCACCACACACATTGGGGTCTATATTCCCCTGAAAGTTGTAAGACTCTGGATGAAAAAATGCCACCTCAGCCTCAAACCAGACACTGGCTGATTCTACCCGAGGACGAAGCCTTATTTTCGGGTAAAAGTAGTCAGGCAGAGTGCCTGAATCAAAAAGATGAAAAAGCATGAAAAGGAGTAAAATGCCATCCAAATACACTCCTTTGATGAAAAAAGAGGTGAACATGTGTGTGCGTGCGTGCCTCTAATTCCATCCAGAGACACTCCTTTGATGAAAAAAGAGGTGAACATGTGTGTGCGTGCGTGCCTCTAATTCCATCCAAAGACACGCCTTTGATGAAAAAAGAGGTTGAAAATGCATGAAAACGGTGAAAAAGCATGAAAATGAAAAAAAAATGCTTGTGCCACTGGGTCTCATACGGTGCCCTGGGTCATGTGAGCGGGTCAAACCGCCTTGAATTTCATTCAAATACACTCATTTGATAAAAAGAGTAGAAATGCATGAAAACGACTAAAAATCATGAAAATGGATAAAATGCCTGTGCCACTGTGTATAATATGATGTCATGGGTCACCTGAGTGGGTCAAACTGTGTTGTGTTGTGTTGTCCTTGCGAATGGAGTACCAGGGGTGCAAGGCTGTCCTTGCGAAAATATGACAGAGTGTGAAATGGAGTACCAGGGGAGCAAAAAGAAGAAGGGTGAAAAAAGAGGTAAAATGCATGAAAACTGTGAAAAAGCATGAAAATGAATAAAATGCGGGTCACATTATTCATAATATATGCCCCTGAAGCCCATAATACTTCCATTGGAACATGTCAGTGGAGCCTCCAGGCTGAGACTGATTCTACCCGAGGATGAAGCCTTACTTTCGGGTAAAAGTAGTCAGGCAGAGTGCCTGGATCATGGCCGAGAAAAACAAACACATGCACCACACACATTGGGGTCTATATTCCCCTGAAAGTTGTAAGACTCTGGATGAAAAAATGCCACCTCAGCCTCAAACCAGACACTGGCTGATTCTACCCGAGGACGAAGCCTTATTTTCGGGTAAAAGTAGTCAGGCAGAGTGCCTGAATCAAAAAGATGAAAAAGCATGAAAAGGAGTAAAATGCCATCCAAATACACTCCTTTGATGAAAAAAGAGGTGAACATGTGTATGCGTGCGTGCCTCTAATTCCATCCAGAGACACTCCTTTGATGAAAAAAGAGGTGAACATGTGTGTGCGTGCGTGCCTCTAATTCCATCCAAAGACACGCCTTTGATGAAAAAAGAGGTGAAAATGCATGAAAACGGTGAAAAAGCATGAAAATGAAAAAAAAATGCTTGTGCCACTGGGTCTCATACGGTGCCCTGGGTCATGTGAGCGGGTCAAACCGCCTTGAATTTCATTCAAATACACTCATTTGATAAAAAGAGTAAAAATGCATGAAAACGACTAAAAATCATGAAAATGGATAAAATGCCTGTGCCACTGTGTATAATATGATGTCATGGGTCACCTGAGTGGGTCAAACTGTGTTGTGTTGTGTTGTCCTTGCGAATGGAGTACCAGGGGTCCTTGCGAAAATATGACAGAGTGTGAAATGGAGTACCAGGGGAGCAAAAAGAAGAAGGGTGAAAAAAGAGGTAAAATGCATGAAAACTGTGAAAAAGCATGAAAATGAATAAAATGCGGGTCACAATATTCATAATATATGCCCCTGAAGCCCATAATACTTCCATGGGAACATGTCAGTGGAGCCTCCAGGCTGAGACTGATTCTACCCGAGGATGAAGCCTTACTTTCGGGTAAAAGTAGTCAGGCAGAGTGCCTGGATCATGGCCGAGAAAAACAAACACATGCACCACACACATTGGGGTCTATATTCCCCTGAAAGTTGTAAGACTCTGGATGAAAAAATGCCACCTCAGCCTCAAACCAGACACTGGCTGATTCTACCCGAGGACGAAGCCTTATTTTCGGGTAAAAGTAGTCAGGCAGAGTGCCTGAATCAAAAAGATGAAAAAGCATGAAAAGGAGTAAAATGCCATCCAAATACACTCCTTTGATGAAAAAAGAGGTGAACATGTGTGTGCGTGCGTGCCTCTAATTCCATCCAGAGACACTCCTTTGATGAAAAAAGAGGTGAACATGTGTGTGCGTGCGTGCCTCTAATTCCATCCAAAGACACGCCTTTGATGAAAAAAGAGGTTGAAAATGCATGAAAACGGTGAAAAAGCATGAAAATGAAAAAAAAAATGCTTGTGCCACTGGGTCTCATACGGTGCCCTGGGTCATGTGAGCGGGTCAAACCGCCTTGAATTTCATTCAAATACACTCATTTGATAAAAAGAGTAAAAATGCATGAAAACGACTAAAAATCATGAAAATGGATAAAATGCCTGTGCCACTGTGTATAATATGATGTCATGGGTCACCTGAGTGGGTCAAACTGTGTTGTGTTGTGTTGTCCTTGCGAATGGAGTACCAGGGGTCCTTGCGAAAATATGACAGAGTGTGAAATGGAGTACCAGGGGAGCAAAAAGAAGAAGGGTGAAAAAAGAGGTAAAATGCATGAAAACTGTGAAAAAGCATGAAAATGAATAAAATGCGGGTCACATTATTCATAATATATGCCCCTGAAGCCCATAATACTTCCATGGGAACATGTCAGTGGAGCCTCCAGGCTGAGACTGATTCTACCCGAGGATGAAGCCTTACTTTCGGGTAAAAGTAGTCAGGCAGAGTGCCTGGATCATGGCCGAGAAAAACAAACACATGCACCACACACATTGGGGTCTATATTCCCCTGAAAGTTGTAAGACTCTGGATGAAAAAATGCCACCTCAGCCTCAAACCAGACACTGGCTGATTCTACCCGAGGACGAAGCCTTATTTTCGGGTAAAAGTAGTCAGGCAGAGTGCCTGAATCAAAAAGATGAAAAAGCATGAAAAGGAGTAAAATGCCATCCAAATACACTCCTTTGATGAAAAAAGAGGTGAACATGTGTGTGCGTGCGTGCCTCTAATTCCATCCAGAGACACTCCTTTGATGAAAAAAGAGGTGAACATGTGTGTGCGTGCGTGCCTCTAATTCCATCCAAAGACACGCCTTTGATGAAAAAAGAGGTTGAAAATGCATGAAAACGGTGAAAAAGCATGAAAATGAAAAAAAAATGCTTGTGCCACTGGGTCTCATACGGTGCCCTGGGTCATGTGAGCGGGTCAAACCGCCTTGAATTTCATTCAAATACACTCATTTGATAAAAAGAGTAAAAATGCATGAAAACGACTAAAAATCATGAAAATGGATAAAATGCCTGTGCCACTGTGTATAATATGATGTCATGGGTCACCTGAGTGGGTCAAACTGTGTTGTGTTGTGTTGTCCTTGCGAATGGAGTACCAGGGGTCCTTGCGAAAATATGACAGAGTGTGAAATGGAGTACCAGGGGAGCAAAAAGAAGAAGGGTGAAAAAAGAGGTAAAATGCATGAAAACTGTGAAAAAGCATGAAAATGAATAAAATGCGGGTCACATTATTCATAATATATGCCCCTGAAGCCCATAATACTTCCATGGGAACATGTCAGTGGAGCCTCCAGGCTGAGACTGATTCTACCCGAGGATGAAGCCTTACTTTCGGGTAAAAGTAGTCAGGCAGAGTGCCTGGATCATGGCCGAGAAAAACAAACACATGCACCACACACATTGGGGTCTATATTCCCCTGAAAGTTGTAAGACTCTGGATGAAAAAATGCCACCTCAGCCTCAAACCAGACACTGGCTGATTCTACCCGAGGACGAAGCCTTATTTTCGGGTAAAAGTAGTCAGGCAGAGTGCCTGAATCAAAAAGATGAAAAAGCATGAAAAGGAGTAAAATGCCATCCAAATACACTCCTTTGATGAAAAAAGAGGTGAACATGTGTGTGCGTGCGTGCCTCTAATTCCATCCAGAGACACTCCTTTGATGAAAAAAGAGGTGGACATGTGTGTGCGTGCGTGCCTCTAATTCCATCCAAAGACACGCCTTTGATGAAAAAAGAGGTTGAAAATGCATGAAAACGGTGAAAAAGCATGAAAATGAAAAAAAAATGCTTGTGCCACTGGGTCTCATACGGTGCCCTGGGTCATGTGAGCGGGTCAAACCGCCTTGAATTTCATTCAAATACACTCATTTGATAAAAAGAGTAAAAATGCATGAAAACGACTAAAAATCATGAAAATGGATAAAATGCCTGTGCCACTGTGTATAATATGATGTCATGGGTCACCTGAGTGGGTCAAACTGTGTTGTGTTGTGTTGTCCTTGCGAATGGAGTACCAGGGGTCCTTGCGAAAATATGACAGAGTGTGAAATGGAGTACCAGGGGAGCAAAAAGAAGAAGGGTGAAAAAAGAGGTAAAATGCATGAAAACTGTGAAAAAGCATGAAAATGAATAAAATGCGGGTCACATTATTCATAATATATGCCCCTGAAGCCCATAATACTTCCATGGGAACATGTCAGTGGAGCCTCCAGGCTGAGACTGATTCTACCCGAGGATGAAGCCTTACTTTCGGGTAAAAGTAGTCAGGCAGAGTGCCTGGATCATGGCCGAGAAAAACAAACACATGCACCACACACATTGGGGTCTATATTCCCCTGAAAGTTGTAAGACTCTGGATGAAAAAATGCCACCTCAGCCTCAAACCAGACACTGGCTGATTCTACCCGAGGACGAAGCCTTATTTTCGGGTAAAAGTAGTCAGGCAGAGTGCCTGAATCAAAAAGATGAAAAAGCATGAAAAGGAGTAAAATGCCATCCAAATACACTCCTTTGATGAAAAAAGAGGTGAACATGTGTATGCGTGCGTGCCTCTAATTCCATCCAGAGACACTCCTTTGATGAAAAAAGAGGTGAACATGTGTGTGCGTGCGTGCCTCTAATTCCATCCAAAGACACGCCTTTGATGAAAAAAGAGGTGAAAATGCATGAAAACGGTGAAAAAGCATGAAAATGAAAAAAAAATGCTTGTGCCACTGGGTCTCATACGGTGCCCTGGGTCATGTGAGCGGGTCAAACCGCCTTGAATTTCATTCAAATACACTCATTTGATAAAAAGAGTAAAAATGCATGAAAACGACTAAAAATCATGAAAATGGATAAAATGCCTGTGCCACTGTGTATAATATGATGTCATGGGTCACCTGAGTGGGTCAAACTGTGTTGTGTTGTGTTGTCCTTGCGAATGGAGTACCAGGGGTGCAAGGTTGTCCTTGCGAAAATATGACAGAGTGTGAAATGGAGTACCAGGGGAGCAAAAAGAAGAAGGGGGAAAAAAGAGGTAAAATGCATGAAAACTGTGAAAAAGCATGAAAATGAATAAAATGCGGGTCACATTATTCATAATATATGCCCCTGAAGCCCATAATACTTCCATGGGAACATGTCAGTGGAGCCTCCAGGCTGAGACTGATTCTACCCGAGGATGAAGCCTTACTTTCGGGTAAAAGTAGTCAGGCAGAGTGCCTGGATCATGGCCGAGAAAAACAAACACATGCACCACACACATTGGGGTCTATATTCCCCTGAAAGTTGTAAGACTCTGGATGAAAAAATGCCACCTCAGCCTCAAACCAGACACTGGCTGATTCTACCCGAGGACGAAGCCTTATTTTCGGGTAAAAGTAGTCAGGCAGAGTGCCTGAATCAAAAAGATGAAAAAGCATGAAAAGGAGTAAAATGCCATCCAAATACACTCCTTTGATGTAAAAAGAGGTGAACATGTGTGTGCGTGCGTGCTTCTAATTCCATCCAGAGACACTCCTTTGATGAAAAAAGAGGTGAACATGTGTGTGCGTGCGTGCCTCTAATTCCATCCAAAGACACGCCTTTGATGAAAAAAGAGGTTGAAAATGCATGAAAACGGTGAAAAAGCATGAAAATGAAAAAAAAATGCTTGTGCCACTGGGTCTCATACGGTGCCCTGGGTCATGTGAGCGGGTCAAACCGCCTTGAATTTCATTCAAATACACTCATTTGATAAAAAGAGTAGAAATGCATGAAAACGACTAAAAATCATGAAAATGGATAAAATGCCTGTGCCACTGTGTATAATATGATGTCATGGGTCACCTGAGTGGGTCAAACTGTGTTGTGTTGTGTTGTCCTTGCGAATGGAGTACCAGGGGTCCTTGCGAAAATATGACAGAGTGTGAAATGGAGTACCAGGGGAGCAAAAAGAAGAAGGGTGAAAAAAGAGGTAAAATGCATGAAAACTGTGAAAAAGCATGAAAATGAATAAAATGCGGGTCACATTATTCATAATATATGCCCCTGAAGCCCATAATACTTCCATGGGAACATGTCAGTGGAGCCTCCAGGCTGAGACTGATTCTACCCGAGGATGAAGCCTTACTTTCGGGTAAAAGTAGTCAGGCAGAGTGCCTGGATCATGGCCGAGAAAAACAAACACATGCACCACACACATTGGGGTCTATATTCCCCTGAAAGTTGTAAGACTCTGGATGAAAAAATGCCACCTCAGCCTCAAACCAGACACTGGCTGATTCTACCCGAGGACGAAGCCTTATTTTCGGGTAAAAGTAGTCAGGCAGAGTGCCTGAATCAAAAAGATGAAAAAGCATGAAAAGGAGTAAAATGCCATCCAAATACACTCCTTTAGTGAAAAAAGAGGTGAACATGTGTGTGCGTGCGTGCCTCTAATTCCATCCAGAGACACTCCTTTGATGAAAAAAGAGGTGAACATGTGTGTGCGTGCGTGCCTCTAATTCCATCCAAAGACACGCCTTTGATGAAAAAAGAGGTTGAAAATGCATGAAAACGGTGAAAAAGCATGAAAATGAAAAAAAAATGCTTGTGCCACTGGGTCTCATACGGTGCCCTGGGTCATGTGAGCGGGTCAAACCGCCTTGAATTTCATTCAAATACACTCATTTGATAAAAAGAGTAGAAATGCATGAAAACGACTAAAAATCATGAAAATGGATAAAATGCCTGTGCCACTGTGTATAATATGATGTCATGGGTCACCTGAGTGGGTCAAACTGTGTTGTGTTGTGTTGTCCTTGCGAATGGAGTACCAGGGGTCCTTGCGAAAATATGACAGAGTGTGAAATGGAGTACCAGGGGAGCAAAAAGAAGAAGGGTGAAAAAAGAGGTAAAATGCATGAAAACTGTGAAAAAGCATGAAAATGAATAAAATGCGGGTCACATTATTCATAATATATGCCCCTGAAGCCCATAATACTTCCATGGGAACATGTCAGTGGAGCCTCCAGGCTGAGACTGATTCTACCCGAGGATGAAGCCTTACTTTCGGGTAAAAGTAGTCAGGCAGAGTGCCTGGATCATGGCCGAGAAAAACAAACACATGCACCACACACATTGGGGTCTATATTCCCCTGAAAGTTGTAAGACTCTGGATGAAAAAATGCCACCTCAGCCTCAAACCAGACACTGGCTGATTCTACCCGAGGACGAAGCCTTATTTTCGGGTAAAAGTAGTCAGGCAGAGTGCCTGAATCAAAAAGATGAAAAAGCATGAAAAGGAGTAAAATGCCATCCAAATACACTCCTTTAGTGAAAAAAGAGGTGAACATGTGTGTGCGTGCGTGCCTCTAATTCCATCCAGAGACACTCCTTTGATGAAAAAAGAGGTGAACATGTGTGTGCGTGCGTGCCTCTAATTCCATCCAAAGACACGCCTTTGATGAAAAAAGAGGTTGAAAATGCATGAAAACGGTGAAAAAGCATGAAAATGAAAAAAAAATGCTTGTGCCACTGGGTCTCATACGGTGCCCTGGGTCATGTGAGCGGGTCAAACCGCCTTGAATTTCATTCAAATACACTCATTTGATAAAAAGAGTAGAAATGCATGAAAACGACTAAAAATCATGAAAATGGATAAAATGCCTGTGCCACTGTGTATAATATGATGTCATGGGTCACCTGAGTGGGTCAAACTGTGTTGTGTTGTGTTGTCCTTGCGAATGGAGTACCAGGGGTCCTTGCGAAAATATGACAGAGTGTGAAATGGAGTACCAGGGGAGCAAAAAGAAGAAGGGTGAAAAAAGAGGTAAAATGCATGAAAACTGTGAAAAAGCATGAAAATGAATAAAATGCGGGTCACATTATTCATAATATATGCCCCATGAAGCCCATAATACTTCCATGGGAACATGTCAGTGGAGCCTCCAGGCTGAGACTGATTCTACCCGAGGATGAAGCCTTACTTTCGGGTAAAAGTAGTCAGGCAGAGTGCCTGGATCATGGCCGAGAAAAACAAACACATGCACCACACACATTGGGGTCTATATTCCCCTGAAAGTTGTAAGACTCTGGATGAAAAAATGCCACCTCAGCCTCAAACCAGACACTGGCTGATTCTACCCGAGGACGAAGCCTTATTTTCGGGTAAAAGTAGTCAGGCAGAGTGCCTGAATCAAAAAGATGAAAAAGCATGAAAAGGAGTAAAATGCCATCCAAATACACTCCTTTGATGAAAAAAGAGGTGAACATGTGTGTGCGTGCGTGCCTCTAATTCCATCCAGAGACACTCCTTTGATGAAAAAAGAGGTGAACATGTGTGTGCGTGCGTGCCTCTAATTCCATCCAAAGACACGCCTTTGATGAAAAAAGAGGTTGAAAATGCATGAAAACGGTGAAAAAGCATGAAAATGAAAAAAAAATGCTTGTGCCACTGGGTCTCATACGGTGCCCTGGGTCATGTGAGCGGGTCAAACCGCCTTGAATTTCATTCAAATACACTCATTTGATAAAAAGAGTAGAAATGCATGAAAACGACTAAAAATCATGAAAATGGATAAAATGCCTGTGCCACTGTGTATAATATGATGTCATGGGTCACCTGAGTGGGTCAAACTGTGTTGTGTTGTGTTGTCCTTGCGAATGGAGTACCAGGGGTCCTTGCGAAAATATGACAGAGTGTGAAATGGAGTACCAGGGGAGCAAAAAGAAGAAGGGTGAAAAAAGAGGTAAAATGCATGAAAACTGTGAAAAAGCATGAAAATGAATAAAATGCGGGTCACATTATTCATAATATATGCCCCTGAAGCCCATAATACTTCCATGGGAACATGTCAGTGGAGCCTCCAGGCTGAGACTGATTCTACCCGAGGATGAAGCCTTACTTTCGGGTAAAAGTAGTCAGGCAGAGTGCCTGGATCATGGCCGAGAAAAACAAACACATGCACCACACACATTGGGGTCTATATTCCCCTGAAAGTTGTAAGACTCTGGATGAAAAAATGCCACCTCAGCCTCAAACCAGACACTGGCTGATTCTACCCGAGGACGAAGCCTTATTTTCGGGTAAAAGTAGTCAGGCAGAGTGCCTGAATCAAAAAGATGAAAAAGCATGAAAAGGAGTAAAATGCCATCCAAATACACTCCTTTGATGAAAAAAGAGGTGAACATGTGTGTGCGTGCGTGCCTCTAATTCCATCCAGAGACACTCCTTTGATGAAAAAAGAGGTGAACATGTGTGTGCGTGCGTGCCTCTAATTCCATCCAAAGACACGCCTTTGATGAAAAAAGAGGTTGAAAATGCATGAAAACGGTGAAAAAGCATGAAAATGAAAAAAAAATGCTTGTGCCACTGGGTCTCATACGGTGCCCTGGGTCATGTGAGCGGGTCAAACCGCCTTGAATTTCATTCAAATACACTCATTTGATAAAAAGAGTAGAAATGCATGAAAACGACTGAAAATCATGAAAATGGATAAAATGCCTGTGCCACTGTGTATAATATGATGTCATGGGTCACCTGAGTGGGTCAAACTGTGTTGTGTTGTGTTGTCCTTGCGAATGGAGTACCAGGGGTCCTTGCGAAAATATGACAGAGTGTGAAATGGAGTACCAGGGGAGCAAAAAGAAGAAGGGTGAAAAAAGAGGTAAAATGCATGAAAACTGTGAAAAAGCATGAAAATGAATAAAATGCGGGTCACATTATTCATAATATATGCCCCTGAAGCCCATAATACTTCCATGGGAACATGTCAGTGGAGCCTCCAGGCTGAGACTGATTCTACCCGAGGATGAAGCCTTACTTTCGGGTAAAAGTAGTCAGGCAGAGTGCCTGGATCATGGCCGAGAAAAACAAACACATGCACCACACACATTGGGGTCTATATTCCCCTGAAAGTTGTAAGACTCTGGATGAAAAAATGCCACCTCAGCCTCAAACCAGACACTGGCTGATTCTACCCGAGGACGAAGCCTTATTTTCGGGTAAAAGTAGTCAGGCAGAGTGCCTGAATCAAAAAGATGAAAAAGCATGAAAAGGAGTAAAATGCCATCCAAATACACTCCTTTAGTGAAAAAAGAGGTGAACATGTGTGTGCGTGCGTGCCTCTAATTCCATCCAGAGACACTCCTTTGATGAAAAAAGAGGTGAACATGTGTGTGCGTGCGTGCCTCTAATTCCATCCAAAGACACGCCTTTGATGAAAAAAGAGGTTGAAAATGCATGAAAACGGTGAAAAAGCATGAAAATGAAAAAAAAATGCTTGTGCCACTGGGTCTCATACGGTGCCCTGGGTCATGTGAGCGGGTCAAACCGCCTTGAATTTCATTCAAATACACTCATTTGATAAAAAGAGTAGAAATGCATGAAAACGACTAAAAATCATGAAAATGGATAAAATGCCTGTGCCACTGTGTATAATATGATGTCATGGGTCACCTGAGTGGGTCAAACTGTGTTGTGTTGTGTTGTCCTTGCGAATGGAGTACCAGGGGTCCTTGCGAAAATATGACAGAGTGTGAAATGGAGTACCAGGGGAGCAAAAAGAAGAAGGGTGAAAAAAGAGGTAAAATGCATGAAAACTGTGAAAAAGCATGAAAATGAATAAAATGCGGGTCACATTATTCATAATATATGCCCCTGAAGCCCATAATACTTCCATGGGAACATGTCAGTGGAGCCTCCAGGCTGAGACTGATTCTACCCGAGGATGAAGCCTTACTTTCGGGTAAAAGTAGTCAGGCAGAGTGCCTGGATCATGGCCGAGAAAAACAAACACATGCACCACACACATTGGGGTCTATATTCCCCTGAAAGTTGTAAGACTCTGGATGAAAAAATGCCACCTCAGCCTCAAACCAGACACTGGCTGATTCTACCCGAGGACGAAGCCTTATTTTCGGGTAAAAGTAGTCAGGCAGAGTGCCTGAATCAAAAAGATGAAAAAGCATGAAAAGGAGTAAAATGCCATCCAAATACACTCCTTTGATGAAAAAAGAGGTGAACATGTGTGTGCGTGCGTGCCTCTAATTCCATCCAGAGACACTCCTTTGATGAAAAAAGAGGTGAACATGTGTGTGCGTGCGTGCCTCTAATTCCATCCAAAGACACGCCTTTGATGAAAAAAGAGGTTGAAAATGCATGAAAACGGTGAAAAAGCATGAAAATGAAAAAAAAATGCTTGTGCCACTGGGTCTCATACGGTGCCCTGGGTCATGTGAGCGGGTCAAACCGCCTTGAATTTCATTCAAATACACTCATTTGATAAAAAGAGTAGAAATGCATGAAAACGACTGAAAATCATGAAAATGGATAAAATGCCTGTGCCACTGTGTATAATATGATGTCATGGGTCACCTGAGTGGGTCAAACTGTGTTGTGTTGTGTTGTCCTTGCGAATGGAGTACCAGGGGTCCTTGCGAAAATATGACAGAGTGTGAAATGGAGTACCAGGGGAGCAAAAAGAAGAAGGGTGAAAAAAGAGGTAAAATGCATGAAAACTGTGAAAAAGCATGAAAATGAATAAAATGCGGGTCACATTATTCATAATATATGCCCCTGAAGCCCATAATACTTCCATGGGAACATGTCAGTGGAGCCTCCAGGCTGAGACTGATTCTACCCGAGGATGAAGCCTTACTTTCGGGTAAAAGTAGTCAGGCAGAGTGCCTGGATCATGGCCGAGAAAAACAAACACATGCACCACACACATTGGGGTCTATATTCCCCTGAAAGTTGTAAGACTCTGGATGAAAAAATGCCACCTCAGCCTCAAACCAGACACTGGCTGATTCTACCCGAGGACGAAGCCTTATTTTCGGGTAAAAGTAGTCAGGCAGAGTGCCTGAATCAAAAAGATGAAAAAGCATGAAAAGGAGTAAAATGCCATCCAAATACACTCCTTTGATGAAAAAAGAGGTGAACATGTGTGTGCGTGCGTGCCTCTAATTCCATCCAGAGACACTCCTTTGATGAAAAAAGAGGTGAACATGTGTGTGCGTGCGTGCCTCTAATTCCATCCAAAGACACGCCTTTGATGAAAAAAGAGGTTGAAAATGCATGAAAACGGTGAAAAAGCATGAAAATGAAAAAAAAATGCTTGTGCCACTGGGTCTCATACGGTGCCCTGGGTCATGTGAGCGGGTCAAACCGCCTTGAATTTCATTCAAATACACTCATTTGATAAAAAGAGTAGAAATGCATGAAAACGACTGAAAATCATGAAAATGGATAAAATGCCTGTGCCACTGTGTATAATATGATGTCATGGGTCACCTGAGTGGGTCAAACTGTGTTGTGTTGTGTTGTCCTTGCGAATGGAGTACCAGGGGTCCTTGCGAAAATATGACAGAGTGTGAAATGGAGTACCAGGGGAGCAAAAAGAAGAAGGGTGAAAAAAGAGGTAAAATGCATGAAAACTGTGAAAAAGCATGAAAATGAATAAAATGCGGGTCACATTATTCATAATATATGCCCCATGAAGCCCATAATACTTCCATGGGAACATGTCAGTGGAGCCTCCAGGCTGAGACTGATTCTACCCGAGGATGAAGCCTTACTTTCGGGTAAAAGTAGTCAGGCAGAGTGCCTGGATCATGGCCGAGAAAAACAAACACATGCACCCCACACATTGGGGTCTATATTCCCCTGAAAGTTGTAAGACTCTGGATGAAAAAATGCCACCTCAGCCTCAAACCAGACACTGGCTGATTCTACCCGAGGACGAAGCCTTATTTTCGGGTAAAAGTAGTCAGGCAGAGTGCCTGAATCAAAAAGATGAAAAAGCATGAAAAGGAGTAAAATGCCATCCAAATACACTCCTTTGATGAAAAAAGAGGTGAACATGTGTGTGCGTGCGTGCCTCTAATTCCATCCAGAGACACTCCTTTGATGAAAAAAGAGGTGAACATGTGTGTGCGTGCGTGCCTCTAATTCCATCCAAAGACACGCCTTTGATGAAAAAAGAGGTTGAAAATGCATGAAAACGGTGAAAAAGCATGAAAATGAAAAAAAAATGCTTGTGCCACTGGGTCTCATACGGTGCCCTGGGTCATGTGAGCGGGTCAAACCGCCTTGAATTTCATTCAAATACACTCATTTGATAAAAAGAGTAGAAATGCATGAAAACGACTAAAAATCATGAAAATGGATAAAATGCCTGTGCCACTGTGTATAATATGATGTCATGGGTCACCTGAGTGGGTCAAACTGTGTTGTGTTGTGTTGTCCTTGCGAATGGAGTACCAGGGGTCCTTGCGAAAATATGACAGAGTGTGAAATGGAGTACCAGGGGAGCAAAAAGAAGAAGGGTGAAAAAAGAGGTAAAATGCATGAAAACTGTGAAAAAGCATGAAAATGAATAAAATGCGGGTCACATTATTCATAATATATGCCCCTGAAGCCCATAATACTTCCATGGGAACATGTCAGTGGAGCCTCCAGGCTGAGACTGATTCTACCCGAGGATGAAGCCTTACTTTCGGGTAAAAGTAGTCAGGCAGAGTGCCTGGATCATGGCCGAGAAAAACAAACACATGCACCACACACATTGGGGTCTATATTCCCCTGAAAGTTGTAAGACTCTGGATGAAAAAATGCCACCTCAGCCTCAAACCAGACACTGGCTGATTCTACCCGAGGACGAAGCCTTATTTTCGGGTAAAAGTAGTCAGGCAGAGTGCCTGAATCAAAAAGATGAAAAAGCATGAAAAGGAGTAAAATGCCATCCAAATACACTCCTTTGATGAAAAAAGAGGTGAACATGTGTGTGCGTGCGTGCCTCTAATTCCATCCAGAGACACTCCTTTGATGAAAAAAGAGGTGAACATGTGTGTGCGTGCGTGCCTCTAATTCCATCCAAAGACACGCCTTTGATGAAAAAAGAGGTTGAAAATGCATGAAAACGGTGAAAAAGCATGAAAATGAAAAAAAAATGCTTGTGCCACTGGGTCTCATACGGTGCCCTGGGTCATGTGAGCGGGTCAAACCGCCTTGAATTTCATTCAAATACACTCATTTGATAAAAAGAGTAGAAATGCATGAAAACGACTGAAAATCATGAAAATGGATAAAATGCCTGTGCCACTGTGTATAATATGATGTCATGGGTCACCTGAGTGGGTCAAACTGTGTTGTGTTGTGTTGTCCTTGCGAATGGAGTACCAGGGGTCCTTGCGAAAATATGACAGAGTGTGAAATGGAGTACCAGGGGAGCAAAAAGAAGAAGGGTGAAAAAAGAGGTAAAATGCATGAAAACTGTGAAAAAGCATGAAAATGAATAAAATGCGGGTCACATTATTCATAATATATGCCCCTGAAGCCCATAATACTTCCATGGGAACATGTCAGTGGAGCCTCCAGGCTGAGACTGATTCTACCCGAGGATGAAGCCTTACTTTCGGGTAAAAGTAGTCAGGCAGAGTGCCTGGATCATGGCCGAGAAAAACAAACACATGCACCACACACATTGGGGTCTATATTCCCCTGAAAGTTGTAAGACTCTGGATGAAAAAATGCCACCTCAGCCTCAAACCAGACACTGGCTGATTCTACCCGAGGACGAAGCCTTATTTTCGGGTAAAAGTAGTCAGGCAGAGTGCCTGAATCAAAAAGATGAAAAAGCATGAAAAGGAGTAAAATGCCATCCAAATACACTCCTTTAGTGAAAAAAGAGGTGAACATGTGTGTGCGTGCGTGCCTCTAATTCCATCCAGAGACACTCCTTTGATGAAAAAAGAGGTGAACATGTGTGTGCGTGCGTGCCTCTAATTCCATCCAAAGACACGCCTTTGATGAAAAAAGAGGTTGAAAATGCATGAAAACGGTGAAAAAGCATGAAAATGAAAAAAAAATGCTTGTGCCACTGGGTCTCATACGGTGCCCTGGGTCATGTGAGCGGGTCAAACCGCCTTGAATTTCATTCAAATACACTCATTTGATAAAAAGAGTAGAAATGCATGAAAACGACTAAAAATCATGAAAATGGATAAAATGCCTGTGCCACTGTGTATAATATGATGTCATGGGTCACCTGAGTGGGTCAAACTGTGTTGTGTTGTGTTGTCCTTGCGAATGGAGTACCAGGGGTCCTTGCGAAAATATGACAGAGTGTGAAATGGAGTACCAGGGGAGCAAAAAGAAGAAGGGTGAAAAAAGAGGTAAAATGCATGAAAACTGTGAAAAAGCATGAAAATGAATAAAATGCGGGTCACATTATTCATAATATATGCCCCTGAAGCCCATAATACTTCCATGGGAACATGTCAGTGGAGCCTCCAGGCTGAGACTGATTCTACCCGAGGATGAAGCCTTACTTTCGGGTAAAAGTAGTCAGGCAGAGTGCCTGGATCATGGCCGAGAAAAACAAACACATGCACCACACACATTGGGGTCTATATTCCCCTGAAAGTTGTAAGACTCTGGATGAAAAAATGCCACCTCAGCCTCAAACCAGACACTGGCTGATTCTACCCGAGGACGAAGCCTTATTTTCGGGTAAAAGTAGTCAGGCAGAGTGCCTGAATCAAAAAGATGAAAAAGCATGAAAAGGAGTAAAATGCCATCCAAATACACTCCTTTGATGAAAAAAGAGGTGAACATGTGTGTGCGTGCGTGCCTCTAATTCCATCCAGAGACACTCCTTTGATGAAAAAAGAGGTGAACATGTGTGTGCGTGCGTGCCTCTAATTCCATCCAAAGACACGCCTTTGATGAAAAAAGAGGTTGAAAATGCATGAAAACGGTGAAAAAGCATGAAAATGAAAAAAAAATGCTTGTGCCACTGGGTCTCATACGGTGCCCTGGGTCATGTGAGCGGGTCAAACCGCCTTGAATTTCATTCAAATACACTCATTTGATAAAAAGAGTAGAAATGCATGAAAACGACTGAAAATCATGAAAATGGATAAAATGCCTGTGCCACTGTGTATAATATGATGTCATGGGTCACCTGAGTGGGTCAAACTGTGTTGTGTTGTGTTGTCCTTGCGAATGGAGTACCAGGGGTCCTTGCGAAAATATGACAGAGTGTGAAATGGAGTACCAGGGGAGCAAAAAGAAGAAGGGTGAAAAAAGAGGTAAAATGCATGAAAACTGTGAAAAAGCATGAAAATGAATAAAATGCGGGTCACATTATTCATAATATATGCCCCTGAAGCCCATAATACTTCCATGGGAACATGTCAGTGGAGCCTCCAGGCTGAGACTGATTCTACCCGAGGATGAAGCCTTACTTTCGGGTAAAAGTAGTCAGGCAGAGTGCCTGGATCATGGCCGAGAAAAACAAACACATGCACCACACACATTGGGGTCTATATTCCCCTGAAAGTTGTAAGACTCTGGATGAAAAAATGCCACCTCAGCCTCAAACCAGACACTGGCTGATTCTACCCGAGGACGAAGCCTTATTTTCGGGTAAAAGTAGTCAGGCAGAGTGCCTGAATCAAAAAGATGAAAAAGCATGAAAAGGAGTAAAATGCCATCCAAATACACTCCTTTGATGAAAAAAGAGGTGAACATGTGTGTGCGTGCGTGCCTCTAATTCCATCCAGAGACACTCCTTTGATGAAAAAAGAGGTGAACATGTGTGTGCGTGCGTGCCTCTAATTCCATCCAAAGACACGCCTTTGATGAAAAAAGAGGTTGAAAATGCATGAAAACGGTGAAAAAGCATGAAAATGAAAAAAAAATGCTTGTGCCACTGGGTCTCATACGGTGCCCTGGGTCATGTGAGCGGGTCAAACCGCCTTGAATTTCATTCAAATACACTCATTTGATAAAAAGAGTAGAAATGCATGAAAACGACTGAAAATCATGAAAATGGATAAAATGCCTGTGCCACTGTGTATAATATGATGTCATGGGTCACCTGAGTGGGTCAAACTGTGTTGTGTTGTGTTGTCCTTGCGAATGGAGTACCAGGGGTCCTTGCGAAAATATGACAGAGTGTGAAATGGAGTACCAGGGGAGCAAAAAGAAGAAGGGTGAAAAAAGAGGTAAAATGCATGAAAACTGTGAAAAAGCATGAAAATGAATAAAATGCGGGTCACATTATTCATAATATATGCCCCTGAAGCCCATAATACTTCCATGGGAACATGTCAGTGGAGCCTCCAGGCTGAGACTGATTCTACCCGAGGATGAAGCCTTACTTTCGGGTAAAAGTAGTCAGGCAGAGTGCCTGGATCATGGCCGAGAAAAACAAACACATGCACCACACACATTGGGGTCTATATTCCCCTGAAAGTTGTAAGACTCTGGATGAAAAAATGCCACCTCAGCCTCAAACCAGACACTGGCTGATTCTACCCGAGGACGAAGCCTTATTTTCGGGTAAAAGTAGTCAGGCAGAGTGCCTGAATCAAAAAGATGAAAAAGCATGAAAAGGAGTAAAATGCCATCCAAATACACTCCTTTAGTGAAAAAAGAGGTGAACATGTGTGTGCGTGCGTGCCTCTAATTCCATCCAGAGACACTCCTTTGATGAAAAAAGAGGTGAACATGTGTGTGCGTGCGTGCCTCTAATTCCATCCAAAGACACGCCTTTGATGAAAAAAGAGGTTGAAAATGCATGAAAACGGTGAAAAAGCATGAAAATGAAAAAAAAATGCTTGTGCCACTGGGTCTCATACGGTGCCCTGGGTCATGTGAGCGGGTCAAACCGCCTTGAATTTCATTCAAATACACTCATTTGATAAAAAGAGTAGAAATGCATGAAAACGACTAAAAATCATGAAAATGGATAAAATGCCTGTGCCACTGTGTATAATATGATGTCATGGGTCACCTGAGTGGGTCAAACTGTGTTGTGTTGTGTTGTCCTTGCGAATGGAGTACCAGGGGTCCTTGCGAAAATATGACAGAGTGTGAAATGGAGTACCAGGGGAGCAAAAAGAAGAAGGGTGAAAAAAGAGGTAAAATGCATGAAAACTGTGAAAAAGCATGAAAATGAATAAAATGCGGGTCACATTATTCATAATATATGCCCCTGAAGCCCATAATACTTCCATGGGAACATGTCAGTGGAGCCTCCAGGCTGAGACTGATTCTACCCGAGGATGAAGCCTTACTTTCGGGTAAAAGTAGTCAGGCAGAGTGCCTGGATCATGGCCGAGAAAAACAAACACATGCACCACACACATTGGGGTCTATATTCCCCTGAAAGTTGTAAGACTCTGGATGAAAAAATGCCACCTCAGCCTCAAACCAGACACTGGCTGATTCTACCCGAGGACGAAGCCTTATTTTCGGGTAAAAGTAGTCAGGCAGAGTGCCTGAATCAAAAAGATGAAAAAGCATGAAAAGGAGTAAAATGCCATCCAAATACACTCCTTTGATGAAAAAAGAGGTGAACATGTGTGTGCGTGCGTGCCTCTAATTCCATCCAGAGACACTCCTTTGATGAAAAAAGAGGTGAACATGTGTGTGCGTGCGTGCCTCTAATTCCATCCAAAGACACGCCTTTGATGAAAAAAGAGGTTGAAAATGCATGAAAACGGTGAAAAAGCATGAAAATGAAAAAAAAATGCTTGTGCCACTGGGTCTCATACGGTGCCCTGGGTCATGTGAGCGGGTCAAACCGCCTTGAATTTCATTCAAATACACTCATTTGATAAAAAGAGTAGAAATGCATGAAAACGACTAAAAATCATGAAAATGGATAAAATGCCTGTGCCACTGTGTATAATATGATGTCATGGGTCACCTGAGTGGGTCAAACTGTGTTGTGTTGTGTTGTCCTTGCGAATGGAGTACCAGGGGTCCTTGCGAAAATATGACAGAGTGTGAAATGGAGTACCAGGGGAGCAAAAAGAAGAAGGGTGAAAAAAGAGGTAAAATGCATGAAAACTGTGAAAAAGCATGAAAATGAATAAAATGCGGGTCACATTATTCATAATATATGCCCCTGAAGCCCATAATACTTCCATGGGAACATGTCAGTGGAGCCTCCAGGCTGAGACTGATTCTACCCGAGGATGAAGCCTTACTTTCGGGTAAAAGTAGTCAGGCAGAGTGCCTGGATCATGGCCGAGAAAAACAAACACATGCACCACACACATTGGGGTCTATATTCCCCTGAAAGTTGTAAGACTCTGGATGAAAAAATGCCACCTCAGCCTCAAACCAGACACTGGCTGATTCTACCCGAGGACGAAGCCTTATTTTCGGGTAAAAGTAGTCAGGCAGAGTGCCTGAATCAAAAAGATGAAAAAGCATGAAAAGGAGTAAAATGCCATCCAAATACACTCCTTTGATGAAAAAAGAGGTGAACATGTGTGTGCGTGTGTGCCTCTAATTCCATCCAGAGACACTCCTTTGATGAAAAAAGAGGTGAACATGTGTGTGCGTGCGTGCCTCTAATTCCATCCAAAGACACGCCTTTGATGAAAAAAGAGGTTGAAAATGCATGAAAACGGTGAAAAAGCATGAAAATGAAAAAAAAATGCTTGTGCCACTGGGTCTCATACGGTGCCCTGGGTCATGTGAGCGGGTCAAACCGCCTTGAATTTCATTCAAATACACTCATTTGATAAAAAGAGTAGAAATGCATGAAAACGACTGAAAATCATGAAAATGGATAAAATGCCTGTGCCACTGTGTATAATATGATGTCATGGGTCACCTGAGTGGGTCAAACTGTGTTGTGTTGTGTTGTCCTTGCGAATGGAGTACCAGGGGTCCTTGCGAAAATATGACAGAGTGTGAAATGGAGTACCAGGGGAGCAAAAAGAAGAAGGGTGAAAAAAGAGGTAAAATGCATGAAAACTGTGAAAAAGCATGAAAATGAATAAAATGCGGGTCACATTATTCATAATATATGCCCCTGAAGCCCATAATACTTCCATGGGAACATGTCAGTGGAGCCTCCAGGCTGAGACTGATTCTACCCGAGGATGAAGCCTTACTTTCGGGTAAAAGTAGTCAGGCAGAGTGCCTGGATCATGGCCGAGAAAAACAAACACATGCACCACACACATTGGGGTCTATATTCCCCTGAAAGTTGTAAGACTCTGGATGAAAAAATGCCACCTCAGCCTCAAACCAGACACTGGCTGATTCTACCCGAGGACGAAGCCTTATTTTCGGGTAAAAGTAGTCAGGCAGAGTGCCTGAATCAAAAAGATGAAAAAGCATGAAAAGGAGTAAAATGCCATCCAAATACACTCCTTTAGTGAAAAAAGAGGTGAACATGTGTGTGCGTGCGTGCCTCTAATTCCATCCAGAGACACTCCTTTGATGAAAAAAGAGGTGAACATGTGTGTGCGTGCGTGCCTCTAATTCCATCCAAAGACACGCCTTTGATGAAAAAAGAGGTTGAAAATGCATGAAAACGGTGAAAAAGCATGAAAATGAAAAAAAAATGCTTGTGCCACTGGGTCTCATACGGTGCCCTGGGTCATGTGAGCGGGTCAAACCGCCTTGAATTTCATTCAAATACACTCATTTGATAAAAAGAGTAGAAATGCATGAAAACGACTAAAAATCATGAAAATGGATAAAATGCCTGTGCCACTGTGTATAATATGATGTCATGGGTCACCTGAGTGGGTCAAACTGTGTTGTGTTGTGTTGTCCTTGCGAATGGAGTACCAGGGGTCCTTGCGAAAATATGACAGAGTGTGAAATGGAGTACCAGGGGAGCAAAAAGAAGAAGGGTGAAAAAAAGAGGTAAAATGCATGAAAACTGTGAAAAAGCATGAAAATGAATAAAATGCGGGTCACATTATTCATAATATATGCCCCTGAAGCCCATAATACTTCCATGGGAACATGTCAGTGGAGCCTCCAGGCTGAGACTGATTCTACCCGAGGATGAAGCCTTACTTTCGGGTAAAAGTAGTCAGGCAGAGTGCCTGGATCATGGCCGAGAAAAACAAACACATGCACCACACACATTGGGGTCTATATTCCCCTGAAAGTTGTAAGACTCTGGATGAAAAAATGCCACCTCAGCCTCAAACCAGACACTGGCTGATTCTACCCGAGGACGAAGCCTTATTTTCGGGTAAAAGTAGTCAGGCAGAGTGCCTGAATCAAAAAGATGAAAAAGCATGAAAAGGAGTAAAATGCCATCCAAATACACTCCTTTGATGAAAAAAGAGGTGAACATGTGTGTGCGTGCGTGCCTCTAATTCCATCCAGAGACACTCCTTTGATGAAAAAAGAGGTGAACATGTGTGTGCGTGCGTGCCTCTAATTCCATCCAAAGACACGCCTTTGATGAAAAAAGAGGTTGAAAATGCATGAAAACGGTGAAAAAGCATGAAAATGAAAAAAAAATGCTTGTGCCACTGGGTCTCATACGGTGCCCTGGGTCATGTGAGCGGGTCAAACCGCCTTGAATTTCATTCAAATACACTCATTTGATAAAAAGAGTAGAAATGCATGAAAACGACTGAAAATCATGAAAATGGATAAAATGCCTGTGCCACTGTGTATAATATGATGTCATGGGTCACCTGAGTGGGTCAAACTGTGTTGTGTTGTGTTGTCCTTGCGAATGGAGTACCAGGGGTCCTTGCGAAAATATGACAGAGTGTGAAATGGAGTACCAGGGGAGCAAAAAGAAGAAGGGTGAAAAAAGAGGTAAAATGCATGAAAACTGTGAAAAAGCATGAAAATGAATAAAATGCGGGTCACATTATTCATAATATATGCCCCTGAAGCCCATAATACTTCCATGGGAACATGTCAGTGGAGCCTCCAGGCTGAGACTGATTCTACCCGAGGATGAAGCCTTACTTTCGGGTAAAAGTAGTCAGGCAGAGTGCCTGGATCATGGCCGAGAAAAACAAACACATGCACCACACACATTGGGGTCTATATTCCCCTGAAAGTTGTAAGACTCTGGATGAAAAAATGCCACCTCAGCCTCAAACCAGACACTGGCTGATTCTACCCGAGGACGAAGCCTTATTTTCGGGTAAAAGTAGTCAGGCAGAGTGCCTGAATCAAAAAGATGAAAAAGCATGAAAAGGAGTAAAATGCCATCCAAATACACTCCTTTGATGAAAAAAGAGGTGAACATGTGTGTGCGTGCGTGCCTCTAATTCCATCCAGAGACACTCCTTTGATGAAAAAAGAGGTGAACATGTGTGTGCGTGCGTGCCTCTAATTCCATCCAAAGACACGCCTTTGATGAAAAAAGAGGTTGAAAATGCATGAAAACGGTGAAAAAGCATGAAAATGAAAAAAAAATGCTTGTGCCACTGGGTCTCATACGGTGCCCTGGGTCATGTGAGCGGGTCAAACCGCCTTGAATTTCATTCAAATACACTCATTTGATAAAAAGAGTAGAAATGCATGAAAACGACTGAAAATCATGAAAATGGATAAAATGCCTGTGCCACTGTGTATAATATGATGTCATGGGTCACCTGAGTGGGTCAAACTGTGTTGTGTTGTGTTGTCCTTGCGAATGGAGTACCAGGGGTCCTTGCGAAAATATGACAGAGTGTGAAATGGAGTACCAGGGGAGCAAAAAGAAGAAGGGTGAAAAAAGAGGTAAAATGCATGAAAACTGTGAAAAAGCATGAAAATGAATAAAATGCGGGTCACATTATTCATAATATATGCCCCTGAAGCCCATAATACTTCCATGGGAACATGTCAGTGGAGCCTCCAGGCTGAGACTGATTCTACCCGAGGATGAAGCCTTACTTTCGGGTAAAAGTAGTCAGGCAGAGTGCCTGGATCATGGCCGAGAAAAACAAACACATGCACCACACACATTGGGGTCTATATTCCCCTGAAAGTTGTAAGACTCTGGATGAAAAAATGCCACCTCAGCCTCAAACCAGACACTGGCTGATTCTACCCGAGGACGAAGCCTTATTTTCGGGTAAAAGTAGTCAGGCAGAGTGCCTGAATCAAAAAGATGAAAAAGCATGAAAAGGAGTAAAATGCCATCCAAATACACTCCTTTGATGAAAAAAGAGGTGAACATGTGTGTGCGTGCGTGCCTCTAATTCCATCCAGAGACACTCCTTTGATGAAAAAAGAGGTGAACATGTGTGTGCGTGCGTGCCTCTAATTCCATCCAAAGACACGCCTTTGATGAAAAAAGAGGTTGAAAATGCATGAAAACGGTGAAAAAGCATGAAAATGAAAAAAAAATGCTTGTGCCACTGGGTCTCATACGGTGCCCTGGGTCATGTGAGCGGGTCAAACCGCCTTGAATTTCATTCAAATACACTCATTTGATAAAAAGAGTAGAAATGCATGAAAACGACTAAAAATCATGAAAATGGATAAAATGCCTGTGCCACTGTGTATAATATGATGTCATGGGTCACCTGAGTGGGTCAAACTGTGTTGTGTTGTGTTGTCCTTGCGAATGGAGTACCAGGGGTCCTTGCGAAAATATGACAGAGTGTGAAATGGAGTACCAGGGGAGCAAAAAGAAGAAGGGTGAAAAAAGAGGTAAAATGCATGAAAACTGTGAAAAAGCATGAAAATGAATAAAATGCGGGTCACATTATTCATAATATATGCCCCTGAAGCCCATAATACTTCCATGGGAACATGTCAGTGGAGCCTCCAGGCTGAGACTGATTCTACCCGAGGATGAAGCCTTACTTTCGGGTAAAAGTAGTCAGGCAGAGTGCCTGGATCATGGCCGAGAAAAACAAACACATGCACCACACACATTGGGGTCTATATTCCCCTGAAAGTTGTAAGACTCTGGATGAAAAAATGCCACCTCAGCCTCAAACCAGACACTGGCTGATTCTACCCGAGGACGAAGCCTTATTTTCGGGTAAAAGTAGTCAGGCAGAGTGCCTGAATCAAAAAGATGAAAAAGCATGAAAAGGAGTAAAATGCCATCCAAATACACTCCTTTGATGAAAAAAGAGGTGAACATGTGTGTGCGTGCGTGCCTCTAATTCCATCCAGAGACACTCCTTTGATGAAAAAAGAGGTGAACATGTGTGTGCGTGCGTGCCTCTAATTCCATCCAAAGACACGCCTTTGATGAAAAAAGAGGTTGAAAATGCATGAAAACGGTGAAAAAGCATGAAAATGAAAAAAAAATGCTTGTGCCACTGGGTCTCATACGGTGCCCTGGGTCATGTGAGCGGGTCAAACCGCCTTGAATTTCATTCAAATACACTCATTTGATAAAAAGAGTAGAAATGCATGAAAACGACTGAAAATCATGAAAATGGATAAAATGCCTGTGCCACTGTGTATAATATGATGTCATGGGTCACCTGAGTGGGTCAAACTGTGTTGTGTTGTGTTGTCCTTGCGAATGGAGTACCAGGGGTCCTTGCGAAAATATGACAGAGTGTGAAATGGAGTACCAGGGGAGCAAAAAGAAGAAGGGTGAAAAAAGAGGTAAAATGCATGAAAACTGTGAAAAAGCATGAAAATGAATAAAATGCGGGTCACATTATTCATAATATATGCCCCTGAAGCCCATAATACTTCCATGGGAACATGTCAGTGGAGCCTCCAGGCTGAGACTGA
>NW_026910058.1:0-126718 GCF_949316205.1 Platichthys flesus
CCCTAACCCTAACCCTAACCCTAACCCTAACCCTAACCCTAACCCTAACCCTAACCCTAACCCTAACCCTAACCCTAACCCTAACCCTAACCCTAACCCTAACCCTAACCCTAACCCTAACCCTAACCCTAACCCTAACCCTAACCCTAACCCTAACCCTAACCCTAACCCTAACCCTAACCCTAACCCTAACCCTAACCCTAACCCTAACCCTAACCCTAACCCTAACCCTAACCCTAACCCTAACCCTAACCCTAACCCTAACCCTAACCCTAACCCTAACCCTAACCCTAACCCTAACCCTAACCCTAACCCTAACCCTAACCCTAACCCTAACCCTAACCCTAACCCTAACCCTAACCCTAACCCTAACCCTAACCCTAACCCTAACCCTAACCCTAACCCTAACCCTAACCCTAACCCTAACCCTAACCCTAACCCTAACCCTAACCCTAACCCTAACCCTAACCCTAACCCTAACCCTAACCCTAACCCTAACCCTAACCCTAACCCTAACCCTAACCCTAACCCTAACCCTAACCCTAACCCTAACCCTAACCCTAACCCTAACCCTAACCCTAACCCTAACCCTAACCCTAACCCTAACCCTAACCCTAACCCTAACCCTAACCCTAACCCTAACCCTAACCCTAACCCTAACCCTAACCCTAACCCTAACCCTAACCCTAACCCTAACCCTAACCCTAACCCTAACCCTAACCCTAACCCTAACCCTAACCCTAACCCTAACCCTAACCCTAACCCTAACCCTAACCCTAACCCTAACCCTAACCCTAACCCTAACCCTAACCCTAACCCTAACCCTAACCCTAACCCTAACCCTAACCCTAACCCTAACCCTAACCCTAACCCTAACCCTAACCCTAACCCTAACCCTAACCCTAACCCTAACCCTAACCCTAACCCTAACCCTAACCCTAACCCTAACCCTAACCCTAACCCTAACCCTAACCCTAACCCTAACCCTAACCCTAACCCTAACCCTAACCCTAACCCTAACCCTAACCCTAACCCTAACCCTAACCCTAACCCTAACCCTAACCCTAACCCTAACCCTAACCCTAACCCTAACCCTAACCCTAACCCTAACCCTAACCCTAACCCTAACCCTAACCCTAACCCTAACCCTAACCCTAACCCTAACCCTAACCCTAACCCTAACCCTAACCCTAACCCTAACCCTAACCCTAACCCTAACCCTAACCCTAACCCTAACCCTAACCCTAACCCTAACCCTAACCCTAACCCTAACCCTAACCCTAACCCTAACCCTAACCCTAACCCTAACCCTAACCCTAACCCTAACCCTAACCCTAACCCTAACCCTAACCCTAACCCTAACCCTAACCCTAACCCTAACCCTAACCCTAACCCTAACCCTAACCCTAACCCTAACCCTAACCCTAACCCTAACCCTAACCCTAACCCTAACCCTAACCCTAACCCTAACCCTAACCCTAACCCTAACCCTAACCCTAACCCTAACCCTAACCCTAACCCTAACCCTAACCCTAACCCTAACCCTAACCCTAACCCTAACCCTAACCCTAACCCTAACCCTAACCCTAACCCTAACCCTAACCCTAACCCTAACCCTAACCCTAACCCTAACCCTAACCCTAACCCTAACCCTAACCCTAACCCTAACCCTAACCCTAACCCTAACCCTAACCCTAACCCTAACCCTAACCCTAACCCTAACCCTAACCCTAACCCTAACCCTAACCCTAACCCTAACCCTAACCCTAACCCTAACCCTAACCCTAACCCTAACCCTAACCCTAACCCTAACCCTAACCCTAACCCTAACCCTAACCCTAACCCTAACCCTAACCCTAACCCTAACCCTAACCCTAACCCTAACCCTAACCCTAACCCTAACCCTAACCCTAACCCTAACCCTAACCCTAACCCTAACCCTAACCCTAACCCTAACCCTAACCCTAACCCTAACCCTAACCCTAACCCTAACCCTAACCCTAACCCTAACCCTAACCCTAACCCTAACCCTAACCCTAACCCTAACCCTAACCCTAACCCTAACCCTAACCCTAACCCTAACCCTAACCCTAACCCTAACCCTAACCCTAACCCTAACCCTAACCCTAACCCTAACCCTAACCCTAACCCTAACCCTAACCCTAACCCTAACCCTAACCCTAACCCTAACCCTAACCCTAACCCTAACCCTAACCCTAACCCTAACCCTAACCCTAACCCTAACCCTAACCCTAACCCTAACCCTAACCCTAACCCTAACCCTAACCCTAACCCTAACCCTAACCCTAACCCTAACCCTAACCCTAACCCTAACCCTAACCCTAACCCTAACCCTAACCCTAACCCTAACCCTAACCCTAACCCTAACCCTAACCCTAACCCTAACCCTAACCCTAACCCTAACCCTAACCCTAACCCTAACCCTAACCCTAACCCTAACCCTAACCCTAACCCTAACCCTAACCCTAACCCTAACCCTAACCCTAACCCTAACCCTAACCCTAACCCTAACCCTAACCCTAACCCTAACCCTAACCCTAACCCTAACCCTAACCCTAACCCTAACCCTAACCCTAACCCTAACCCTAACCCTAACCCTAACCCTAACCCTAACCCTAACCCTAACCCTAACCCTAACCCTAACCCTAACCCTAACCCTAACCCTAACCCTAACCCTAACCCTAACCCTAACCCTAACCCTAACCCTAACCCTAACCCTAACCCTAACCCTAACCCTAACCCTAACCCTAACCCTAACCCTAACCCTAACCCTAACCCTAACCCTAACCCTAACCCTAACCCTAACCCTAACCCTAACCCTAACCCTAACCCTAACCCTAACCCTAACCCTAACCCTAACCCTAACCCTAACCCTAACCCTAACCCTAACCCTAACCCTAACCCTAACCCTAACCCTAACCCTAACCCTAACCCTAACCCTAACCCTAACCCTAACCCTAACCCTAACCCTAACCCTAACCCTAACCCTAACCCTAACCCTAACCCTAACCCTAACCCTAACCCTAACCCTAACCCTAACCCTAACCCTAACCCTAACCCTAACCCTAACCCTAACCCTAACCCTAACCCTAACCCTAACCCTAACCCTAACCCTAACCCTAACCCTAACCCTAACCCTAACCCTAACCCTAACCCTAACCCTAACCCTAACCCTAACCCTAACCCTAACCCTAACCCTAACCCTAACCCTAACCCTAACCCTAACCCTAACCCTAACCCTAACCCTAACCCTAACCCTAACCCTAACCCTAACCCTAACCCTAACCCTAACCCTAACCCTAACCCTAACCCTAACCCTAACCCTAACCCTAACCCTAACCCTAACCCTAACCCTAACCCTAACCCTAACCCTAACCCTAACCCTAACCCTAACCCTAACCCTAACCCTAACCCTAACCCTAACCCTAACCCTAACCCTAACCCTAACCCTAACCCTAACCCTAACCCTAACCCTAACCCTAACCCTAACCCTAACCCTAACCCTAACCCTAACCCTAACCCTAACCCTAACCCTAACCCTAACCCTAACCCTAACCCTAACCCTAACCCTAACCCTAACCCTAACCCTAACCCTAACCCTAACCCTAACCCTAACCCTAACCCTAACCCTAACCCTAACCCTAACCCTAACCCTAACCCTAACCCTAACCCTAACCCTAACCCTAACCCTAACCCTAACCCTAACCCTAACCCTAACCCTAACCCTAACCCTAACCCTAACCCTAACCCTAACCCTAACCCTAACCCTAACCCTAACCCTAACCCTAACCCTAACCCTAACCCTAACCCTAACCCTAACCCTAACCCTAACCCTAACCCTAACCCTAACCCTAACCCTAACCCTAACCCTAACCCTAACCCTAACCCTAACCCTAACCCTAACCCTAACCCTAACCCTAACCCTAACCCTAACCCTAACCCTAACCCTAACCCTAACCCTAACCCTAACCCTAACCCTAACCCTAACCCTAACCCTAACCCTAACCCTAACCCTAACCCTAACCCTAACCCTAACCCTAACCCTAACCCTAACCCTAACCCTAACCCTAACCCTAACCCTAACCCTAACCCTAACCCTAACCCTAACCCTAACCCTAACCCTAACCCTAACCCTAACCCTAACCCTAACCCTAACCCTAACCCTAACCCTAACCCTAACCCTAACCCTAACCCTAACCCTAACCCTAACCCTAACCCTAACCCTAACCCTAACCCTAACCCTAACCCTAACCCTAACCCTAACCCTAACCCTAACCCTAACCCTAACCCTAACCCTAACCCTAACCCTAACCCTAACCCTAACCCTAACCCTAACCCTAACCCTAACCCTAACCCTAACCCTAACCCTAACCCTAACCCTAACCCTAACCCTAACCCTAACCCTAACCCTAACCCTAACCCTAACCCTAACCCTAACCCTAACCCTAACCCTAACCCTAACCCTAACCCTAACCCTAACCCTAACCCTAACCCTAACCCTAACCCTAACCCTAACCCTAACCCTAACCCTAACCCTAACCCTAACCCTAACCCTAACCCTAACCCTAACCCTAACCCTAACCCTAACCCTAACCCTAACCCTAACCCTAACCCTAACCCTAACCCTAACCCTAACCCTAACCCTAACCCTAACCCTAACCCTAACCCTAACCCTAACCCTAACCCTAACCCTAACCCTAACCCTAACCCTAACCCTAACCCTAACCCTAACCCTAACCCTAACCCTAACCCTAACCCTAACCCTAACCCTAACCCTAACCCTAACCCTAACCCTAACCCTAACCCTAACCCTAACCCTAACCCTAACCCTAACCCTAACCCTAACCCTAACCCTAACCCTAACCCTAACCCTAACCCTAACCCTAACCCTAACCCTAACCCTAACCCTAACCCTAACCCTAACCCTAACCCTAACCCTAACCCTAACCCTAACCCTAACCCTAACCCTAACCCTAACCCTAACCCTAACCCTAACCCTAACCCTAACCCTAACCCTAACCCTAACCCTAACCCTAACCCTAACCCTAACCCTAACCCTAACCCTAACCCTAACCCTAACCCTAACCCTAACCCTAACCCTAACCCTAACCCTAACCCTAACCCTAACCCTAACCCTAACCCTAACCCTAACCCTAACCCTAACCCTAACCCTAACCCTAACCCTAACCCTAACCCTAACCCTAACCCTAACCCTAACCCTAACCCTAACCCTAACCCTAACCCTAACCCTAACCCTAACCCTAACCCTAACCCTAACCCTAACCCTAACCCTAACCCTAACCCTAACCCTAACCCTAACCCTAACCCTAACCCTAACCCTAACCCTAACCCTAACCCTAACCCTAACCCTAACCCTAACCCTAACCCTAACCCTAACCCTAACCCTAACCCTAACCCTAACCCTAACCCTAACCCTAACCCTAACCCTAACCCTAACCCTAACCCTAACCCTAACCCTAACCCTAACCCTAACCCTAACCCTAACCCTAACCCTAACCCTAACCCTAACCCTAACCCTAACCCTAACCCTAACCCTAACCCTAACCCTAACCCTAACCCTAACCCTAACCCTAACCCTAACCCTAACCCTAACCCTAACCCTAACCCTAACCCTAACCCTAACCCTAACCCTAACCCTAACCCTAACCCTAACCCTAACCCTAACCCTAACCCTAACCCTAACCCTAACCCTAACCCTAACCCTAACCCTAACCCTAACCCTAACCCTAACCCTAACCCTAACCCTAACCCTAACCCTAACCCTAACCCTAACCCTAATCAGGGACCTTCTATTCTAACCCTAACCACAGGGCCCCTTGCCTAAACCTAACCTTTGACCCCTGAGCAGGGCAATTAAACTCAAATTACCTCACCACACTACTTTGTGGTTAAGACCAAACGAAGACTCCACACCAGTTGGTTTGCAAAGCTTTAATTGGGAAATGTATAAACAGGAAGAAAGACCAGACAAAAGGCAAGAATACCCTGAGATACCCCACCCAACTAGGCGTAGTATGGTTACGTAGAGGACAAAAAAATCCCAATTATTATGTAACTGGAGCTATTAATCTGGCACACCAAAATAATGTTTTGAGAAACAGAGGAAAGTTGTGATGCCAAGGAGCCAGCAGGTTTTTGAAAAGGGGAGGAGCTAAATGGGATATATAAAGGGGTGCGATGCCCTCTCCGGGCTCAGACTGACACCATGCTCCACCGGAGAAGGAGCTAAACAGCAAGCTCTCACAGAGACCCACCCTGGGGATGACTAATGACTGACTTTAATTTGAAGAAATGCCCTTGCCTGAAGAAGAAAAAATACTTTCGAAACGTCGCGACAGGGCCAGACTTAAAAAGCTAAACTTTGACTTACCTTATACTTACCTGACTAAGCAACGAACCCTCCCTCGGATGTGTGGAGAGACCTAAGCATCAAAAAATGTATATTTGTAAATAGTTCGTTGGTTTAAGAAGCATAAAAATGTATATTCTCAAATAGTTCGTAGAGTTAAGAGTCCACATATGTGAAATAACACTGTGTAACAACTTCTATATTAGTTTGAGAGCACAGGACCTGTGACAAATGGGGACCAGGGAGCCCCCTGGAGTGAAGGACCGTGCACTTCCCGCCACCTTTTTAAAGGAGGTGGGATTATTTTCCCCACACCTAACCCTAACCCTAACCCTAACCCTAACCCTAACCCTAACCCTAACCCTAACCCTAACCCTAACCCTAACCCTAACCCTAACCCTAACCCTAACCCTAACCCTAACCCTAACCCTAACCCTAACCCTAACCCTAACCCTAACCCTAACCCTAACCCTAACCCTAACCCTAACCCTAACCCTAACCCTAACCCTAACCCTAACCCTAACCCTAACCCTAACCCTAACCCTAACCCTAACCCTAACCCTGGGGTCCGATCAACCCTGGCGGGGCCTTCCTTGGGAGAGGGTGTCTGGTGGTAATGGCCGAAACATCCAATGACCCTGAGGTCCACTACTGATGATGTGTTTCATAAAACTAGGAAATCAAAATAGTGCCTATAGATAAAAATAGCCCAACCAACTCCGTTAAAATTCAACAACCTTCAAATCAAGTTTTAAAAAAAACAATTCGGCAAAAGGGGATATGTGAGACTGTGAGAGTGCTGACAACGTGCGTCGGCCAGTGCATTGCCTTTGGCTCCCTAAACCAAACTGCCCAGTCGTCGGACGAAGCGGGGGGAGTCATCGAGATAGATCTTCTAAACCTAACCCAGCCCGTGCCATCGGAAGAGCTGCCTCTCTTTGAAAAACGATTTGCATATCCCTACCAAATTTATTCAGATCGGTGCTCTGCCTTAAGAAAAGAACAAGCCTGAAAAAGGATGAGAAATAAGTCTCTGGAAAATAATACACTAAGAAGAACCTCGATATACTCAAGTATTTGAAAGCAAATTTTAATCCCTCTTCTCCCCTCTTTCTCTCACTTCAGTAAGTGAGAGAGTAAAGGGGGAGACAGAGTGTCAGCCCGAACAGGCGGGAGGGAGCTCTAGCCCGCACAGGCTTCTCCCTCTAACTCTGTCTCCCTCACTTGTTAAATCACAGAAAAGAGAGATTAAAAATAGATTAGAGAGAAATAAGTCTCTGGAAAATAATACACTAAGAAGAACCTCGATATACTCAAGTATTTGAAAGCAAATTTTAATCCCTCTTCTCCCCTCTTTCTCTCACTTCAGTAAGTGAGAGAGTAAAGGGGGAGACAGAGTGTCAGCCCGAACAGGCGGGAGGGAGCTCTAGCCCGCACAGGCTTCTCCCTCTAACTCTGTCTCCCTCACTTGTTAAATCACAGAAAAGAGAGATTAAAAATAGATTAGATTCAAGATTTTACAATTTTAATATTATTAAATGAATTAATTATATATAAATTGTTTTAAATTCATTTATTATATATCTATATATTAGTTGAATGATTAATTAAGAATTATATTACTTTTTCAGACAAATAAAACCCATAATTATTCAATTTTAAACAGATAGGATGGAATTCTCAGACGCCATTTTAGAAAATGGCCACGCCCCTTCCGCAATGCATGATGGGAGCACTTCCTGAAAGGAGAGAGAACAAAGAAAAGAACTTAGCTACCTAGCGCTTAGCTTCATAGCATTTAGCTCTTTTTCCAAAACCGACAGAAGGATGACCCCGGCTGACCCCAGAGCGGTGTGTGAGTATTACCCAGCTGTCCTATTAAAGTTGAACAACTGAAGAGACTTTAACCTTAAAGGATGTTAACTCCTGAGTCTCCAATAGGACTGAAACTCAATGCCAGAGCCCTTTGAGTTTAACCAAGTTGTCCTATCAAAGTCGAACCACTGTAGAGGCTTAAACCTTTAAGGATGTTAACTCCTGAGTCTCTACCAGGACTGGAGCTCAAGGCCAGAGCACGGTGAGTTTCACAAAGCTGAGTTTTACCACACTGTCCTTTCAAAGTCGTGACGAGCCAGAGACCTAAACCTTAATCCGAATTAAAACCTTAACCAATACCTTAACTCTAACCCTAACCATTAAACCCGATGCCTAAACCTAAGGCTTGAAGCCGAGGCCTAAACCTAACCCTAAACCTTAAAAACGTAACCTTAACCTTAGCCTTAACCTTAACCCTAAACCTAACCATTTAAATCTATTGCCTAAACTTAACCAGTTGATCCTAATAAAACCGTGAATCCTTTTTAAAATTACCTTACAATTAGATTACTATAAACTTAGTTGGACACACCCTGGGGTCCGATCAACCCTGGCGGGGCCTTCCTTGGGAGAGGGTGTCTGGTGGTAATGGCCGAAACATCCAATGACCCTGAGGTCCACTACTGATGATGTGTTTCATAAAACTAGGAAATCAAAATAGTGCCTATAGATAAAAATAGCCCAACCAACTCCGTTAAAATTCAACAACCTTCAAATCAAGTTTTAAAAAAAACAATTCGGCAAAAGGGGATATGTGAGACTGTGAGAGTGCTGACAACGTGCGTCGGCCAGTGCATTGCCTTTGGCTCCCTAAACCAAACTGCCCAGTCGTCGGACGAAGCGGGGGGAGTCATCGAGATAGATCTTCTAAACCTAACCCAGCCCGTGCCATCGGAAGAGCTGCCTCTCTTTGAAAAACGATTTGCATATCCCTACCAAATTTATTCAGATCGGTGCTCTGCCTTAAGAAAAGAACAAGCCTGAAAAAGGATGAGAAATAAGTCTCTGGAAAATAATACACTAAGAAGAACCTCGATATACTCAAGTATTTGAAAGCAAATTTTAATCCCTCTTCTCCCCTCTTTCTCTCACTTCAGTAAGTGAGAGAGTAAAGGGGGAGACAGAGTGTCAGCCCGAACAGGCGGGAGGGAGCTCTAGCCCGCACAGGCTTCTCCCTCTAACTCTGTCTCCCTCACTTGTTAAATCACAGAAAAGAGAGATTAAAAATAGATTAGAGAGAAATAAGTCTCTGGAAAATAATACACTAAGAAGAACCTCGATATACTCAAGTATTTGAAAGCAAATTTTAATCCCTCTTCTCCCCTCTTTCTCTCACTTCAGTAAGTGAGAGAGTAAAGGGGGAGACAGAGTGTCAGCCCGAACAGGCGGGAGGGAGCTCTAGCCCGCACAGGCTTCTCCCTCTAACTCTGTCTCCCTCACTTGTTAAATCACAGAAAAGAGAGATTAAAAATAGATTAGATTCAAGATTTTACAATTTTAATATTATTAAATGAATTAATTATATATAAATTGTTTTAAATTCATTTATTATATATCTATATATTAGTTGAATGATTAATTAAGAATTATATTACTTTTTCAGACAAATAAAACCCATAATTATTCAATTTTAAACAGATAGGATGGAATTCTCAGACGCCATTTTAGAAAATGGCCACGCCCCTTCCGCAATGCATGATGGGAGCACTTCCTGAAAGGAGAGAGAACAAAGAAAAGAACTTAGCTACCTAGCGCTTAGCTTCATAGCATTTAGCTCTTTTTCCAAAACCGACAGAAGGATGACCCCGGCTGACCCCAGAGCGGTGTGTGAGTATTACCCAGCTGTCCTATTAAAGTTGAACAACTGAAGAGACTTTAACCTTAAAGGATGTTAACTCCTGAGTCTCCAATAGGACTGAAACTCAATGCCAGAGCCCTTTGAGTTTAACCAAGTTGTCCTATCAAAGTCGAACCACTGTAGAGGCTTAAACCTTTAAGGATGTTAACTCCTGAGTCTCTACCAGGACTGGAGCTCAAGGCCAGAGCACGGTGAGTTTCACAAAGCTGAGTTTTACCACACTGTCCTTTCAAAGTCGTGACGAGCCAGAGACCTAAACCTTAATCCGAATTAAAACCTTAACCAATACCTTAACTCTAACCCTAACCATTAAACCCGATGCCTAAACCTAAGGCTTGAAGCCGAGGCCTAAACCTAACCCTAAACCTTAAAAACGTAACCTTAACCTTAGCCTTAACCTTAACCCTAAACCTAACCATTTAAATCTATTGCCTAAACTTAACCAGTTGATCCTAATAAAACCGTGAATCCTTTTTAAAATTACCTTACAATTAGATTACTATAAACTTAGTTGGACACACCCTGGGGTCCGATCAACCCTGGCGGGGCCTTCCTTGGGAGAGGGTGTCTGGTGGTAATGGCCGAAACATCCAATGACCCTGAGGTCCACTACTGATGATGTGTTTCATAAAACTAGGAAATCAAAATAGTGCCTATAGATAAAAATAGCCCAACCAACTCCGTTAAAATTCAACAACCTTCAAATCAAGTTTTAAAAAAAACAATTCGGCAAAAGGGGATATGTGAGACTGTGAGAGTGCTGACAACGTGCGTCGGCCAGTGCATTGCCTTTGGCTCCCTAAACCAAACTGCCCAGTCGTCGGACGAAGCGGGGGGAGTCATCGAGATAGATCTTCTAAACCTAACCCAGCCCGTGCCATCGGAAGAGCTGCCTCTCTTTGAAAAACGATTTGCATATCCCTACCAAATTTATTCAGATCGGTGCTCTGCCTTAAGAAAAGAACAAGCCTGAAAAAGGATGAGAAATAAGTCTCTGGAAAATAATACACTAAGAAGAACCTCGATATACTCAAGTATTTGAAAGCAAATTTTAATCCCTCTTCTCCCCTCTTTCTCTCACTTCAGTAAGTGAGAGAGTAAAGGGGGAGACAGAGTGTCAGCCCGAACAGGCGGGAGGGAGCTCTAGCCCGCACAGGCTTCTCCCTCTAACTCTGTCTCCCTCACTTGTTAAATCACAGAAAAGAGAGATTAAAAATAGATTAGAGAGAAATAAGTCTCTGGAAAATAATACACTAAGAAGAACCTCGATATACTCAAGTATTTGAAAGCAAATTTTAATCCCTCTTCTCCCCTCTTTCTCTCACTTCAGTAAGTGAGAGAGTAAAGGGGGAGACAGAGTGTCAGCCCGAACAGGCGGGAGGGAGCTCTAGCCCGCACAGGCTTCTCCCTCTAACTCTGTCTCCCTCACTTGTTAAATCACAGAAAAGAGAGATTAAAAATAGATTAGATTCAAGATTTTACAATTTTAATATTATTAAATGAATTAATTATATATAAATTGTTTTAAATTCATTTATTATATATCTATATATTAGTTGAATGATTAATTAAGAATTATATTACTTTTTCAGACAAATAAAACCCATAATTATTCAATTTTAAACAGATAGGATGGAATTCTCAGACGCCATTTTAGAAAATGGCCACGCCCCTTCCGCAATGCATGATGGGAGCACTTCCTGAAAGGAGAGAGAACAAAGAAAAGAACTTAGCTACCTAGCGCTTAGCTTCATAGCATTTAGCTCTTTTTCCAAAACCGACAGAAGGATGACCCCGGCTGACCCCAGAGCGGTGTGTGAGTATTACCCAGCTGTCCTATTAAAGTTGAACAACTGAAGAGACTTTAACCTTAAAGGATGTTAACTCCTGAGTCTCCAATAGGACTGAAACTCAATGCCAGAGCCCTTTGAGTTTAACCAAGTTGTCCTATCAAAGTCGAACCACTGTAGAGGCTTAAACCTTTAAGGATGTTAACTCCTGAGTCTCTACCAGGACTGGAGCTCAAGGCCAGAGCACGGTGAGTTTCACAAAGCTGAGTTTTACCACACTGTCCTTTCAAAGTCGTGACGAGCCAGAGACCTAAACCTTAATCCGAATTAAAACCTTAACCAATACCTTAACTCTAACCCTAACCATTAAACCCGATGCCTAAACCTAAGGCTTGAAGCCGAGGCCTAAACCTAACCCTAAACCTTAAAAACGTAACCTTAACCTTAGCCTTAACCTTAACCCTAAACCTAACCATTTAAATCTATTGCCTAAACTTAACCAGTTGATCCTAATAAAACCGTGAATCCTTTTTAAAATTACCTTACAATTAGATTACTATAAACTTAGTTGGACACACCCTGGGGTCCGATCAACCCTGGCGGGGCCTTCCTTGGGAGAGGGTGTCTGGTGGTAATGGCCGAAACATCCAATGACCCTGAGGTCCACTACTGATGATGTGTTTCATAAAACTAGGAAATCAAAATAGTGCCTATAGATAAAAATAGCCCAACCAACTCCGTTAAAATTCAACAACCTTCAAATCAAGTTTTAAAAAAAACAATTCGGCAAAAGGGGATATGTGAGACTGTGAGAGTGCTGACAACGTGCGTCGGCCAGTGCATTGCCTTTGGCTCCCTAAACCAAACTGCCCAGTCGTCGGACGAAGCGGGGGGAGTCATCGAGATAGATCTTCTAAACCTAACCCAGCCCGTGCCATCGGAAGAGCTGCCTCTCTTTGAAAAACGATTTGCATATCCCTACCAAATTTATTCAGATCGGTGCTCTGCCTTAAGAAAAGAACAAGCCTGAAAAAGGATGAGAAATAAGTCTCTGGAAAATAATACACTAAGAAGAACCTCGATATACTCAAGTATTTGAAAGCAAATTTTAATCCCTCTTCTCCCCTCTTTCTCTCACTTCAGTAAGTGAGAGAGTAAAGGGGGAGACAGAGTGTCAGCCCGAACAGGCGGGAGGGAGCTCTAGCCCGCACAGGCTTCTCCCTCTAACTCTGTCTCCCTCACTTGTTAAATCACAGAAAAGAGAGATTAAAAATAGATTAGAGAGAAATAAGTCTCTGGAAAATAATACACTAAGAAGAACCTCGATATACTCAAGTATTTGAAAGCAAATTTTAATCCCTCTTCTCCCCTCTTTCTCTCACTTCAGTAAGTGAGAGAGTAAAGGGGGAGACAGAGTGTCAGCCCGAACAGGCGGGAGGGAGCTCTAGCCCGCACAGGCTTCTCCCTCTAACTCTGTCTCCCTCACTTGTTAAATCACAGAAAAGAGAGATTAAAAATAGATTAGATTCAAGATTTTACAATTTTAATATTATTAAATGAATTAATTATATATAAATTGTTTTAAATTCATTTATTATATATCTATATATTAGTTGAATGATTAATTAAGAATTATATTACTTTTTCAGACAAATAAAACCCATAATTATTCAATTTTAAACAGATAGGATGGAATTCTCAGACGCCATTTTAGAAAATGGCCACGCCCCTTCCGCAATGCATGATGGGAGCACTTCCTGAAAGGAGAGAGAACAAAGAAAAGAACTTAGCTACCTAGCGCTTAGCTTCATAGCATTTAGCTCTTTTTCCAAAACCGACAGAAGGATGACCCCGGCTGACCCCAGAGCGGTGTGTGAGTATTACCCAGCTGTCCTATTAAAGTTGAACAACTGAAGAGACTTTAACCTTAAAGGATGTTAACTCCTGAGTCTCCAATAGGACTGAAACTCAATGCCAGAGCCCTTTGAGTTTAACCAAGTTGTCCTATCAAAGTCGAACCACTGTAGAGGCTTAAACCTTTAAGGATGTTAACTCCTGAGTCTCTACCAGGACTGGAGCTCAAGGCCAGAGCACGGTGAGTTTCACAAAGCTGAGTTTTACCACACTGTCCTTTCAAAGTCGTGACGAGCCAGAGACCTAAACCTTAATCCGAATTAAAACCTTAACCAATACCTTAACTCTAACCCTAACCATTAAACCCGATGCCTAAACCTAAGGCTTGAAGCCGAGGCCTAAACCTAACCCTAAACCTTAAAAACGTAACCTTAACCTTAGCCTTAACCTTAACCCTAAACCTAACCATTTAAATCTATTGCCTAAACTTAACCAGTTGATCCTAATAAAACCGTGAATCCTTTTTAAAATTACCTTACAATTAGATTACTATAAACTTAGTTGGACACACCCTGGGGTCCGATCAACCCTGGCGGGGCCTTCCTTGGGAGAGGGTGTCTGGTGGTAATGGCCGAAACATCCAATGACCCTGAGGTCCACTACTGATGATGTGTTTCATAAAACTAGGAAATCAAAATAGTGCCTATAGATAAAAATAGCCCAACCAACTCCGTTAAAATTCAACAACCTTCAAATCAAGTTTTAAAAAAAACAATTCGGCAAAAGGGGATATGTGAGACTGTGAGAGTGCTGACAACGTGCGTCGGCCAGTGCATTGCCTTTGGCTCCCTAAACCAAACTGCCCAGTCGTCGGACGAAGCGGGGGGAGTCATCGAGATAGATCTTCTAAACCTAACCCAGCCCGTGCCATCGGAAGAGCTGCCTCTCTTTGAAAAACGATTTGCATATCCCTACCAAATTTATTCAGATCGGTGCTCTGCCTTAAGAAAAGAACAAGCCTGAAAAAGGATGAGAAATAAGTCTCTGGAAAATAATACACTAAGAAGAACCTCGATATACTCAAGTATTTGAAAGCAAATTTTAATCCCTCTTCTCCCCTCTTTCTCTCACTTCAGTAAGTGAGAGAGTAAAGGGGGAGACAGAGTGTCAGCCCGAACAGGCGGGAGGGAGCTCTAGCCCGCACAGGCTTCTCCCTCTAACTCTGTCTCCCTCACTTGTTAAATCACAGAAAAGAGAGATTAAAAATAGATTAGAGAGAAATAAGTCTCTGGAAAATAATACACTAAGAAGAACCTCGATATACTCAAGTATTTGAAAGCAAATTTTAATCCCTCTTCTCCCCTCTTTCTCTCACTTCAGTAAGTGAGAGAGTAAAGGGGGAGACAGAGTGTCAGCCCGAACAGGCGGGAGGGAGCTCTAGCCCGCACAGGCTTCTCCCTCTAACTCTGTCTCCCTCACTTGTTAAATCACAGAAAAGAGAGATTAAAAATAGATTAGATTCAAGATTTTACAATTTTAATATTATTAAATGAATTAATTATATATAAATTGTTTTAAATTCATTTATTATATATCTATATATTAGTTGAATGATTAATTAAGAATTATATTACTTTTTCAGACAAATAAAACCCATAATTATTCAATTTTAAACAGATAGGATGGAATTCTCAGACGCCATTTTAGAAAATGGCCACGCCCCTTCCGCAATGCATGATGGGAGCACTTCCTGAAAGGAGAGAGAACAAAGAAAAGAACTTAGCTACCTAGCGCTTAGCTTCATAGCATTTAGCTCTTTTTCCAAAACCGACAGAAGGATGACCCCGGCTGACCCCAGAGCGGTGTGTGAGTATTACCCAGCTGTCCTATTAAAGTTGAACAACTGAAGAGACTTTAACCTTAAAGGATGTTAACTCCTGAGTCTCCAATAGGACTGAAACTCAATGCCAGAGCCCTTTGAGTTTAACCAAGTTGTCCTATCAAAGTCGAACCACTGTAGAGGCTTAAACCTTTAAGGATGTTAACTCCTGAGTCTCTACCAGGACTGGAGCTCAAGGCCAGAGCACGGTGAGTTTCACAAAGCTGAGTTTTACCACACTGTCCTTTCAAAGTCGTGACGAGCCAGAGACCTAAACCTTAATCCGAATTAAAACCTTAACCAATACCTTAACTCTAACCCTAACCATTAAACCCGATGCCTAAACCTAAGGCTTGAAGCCGAGGCCTAAACCTAACCCTAAACCTTAAAAACGTAACCTTAACCTTAGCCTTAACCTTAACCCTAAACCTAACCATTTAAATCTATTGCCTAAACTTAACCAGTTGATCCTAATAAAACCGTGAATCCTTTTTAAAATTACCTTACAATTAGATTACTATAAACTTAGTTGGACACACCCTGGGGTCCGATCAACCCTGGCGGGGCCTTCCTTGGGAGAGGGTGTCTGGTGGTAATGGCCGAAACATCCAATGACCCTGAGGTCCACTACTGATGATGTGTTTCATAAAACTAGGAAATCAAAATAGTGCCTATAGATAAAAATAGCCCAACCAACTCCGTTAAAATTCAACAACCTTCAAATCAAGTTTTAAAAAAAACAATTCGGCAAAAGGGGATATGTGAGACTGTGAGAGTGCTGACAACGTGCGTCGGCCAGTGCATTGCCTTTGGCTCCCTAAACCAAACTGCCCAGTCGTCGGACGAAGCGGGGGGAGTCATCGAGATAGATCTTCTAAACCTAACCCAGCCCGTGCCATCGGAAGAGCTGCCTCTCTTTGAAAAACGATTTGCATATCCCTACCAAATTTATTCAGATCGGTGCTCTGCCTTAAGAAAAGAACAAGCCTGAAAAAGGATGAGAAATAAGTCTCTGGAAAATAATACACTAAGAAGAACCTCGATATACTCAAGTATTTGAAAGCAAATTTTAATCCCTCTTCTCCCCTCTTTCTCTCACTTCAGTAAGTGAGAGAGTAAAGGGGGAGACAGAGTGTCAGCCCGAACAGGCGGGAGGGAGCTCTAGCCCGCACAGGCTTCTCCCTCTAACTCTGTCTCCCTCACTTGTTAAATCACAGAAAAGAGAGATTAAAAATAGATTAGAGAGAAATAAGTCTCTGGAAAATAATACACTAAGAAGAACCTCGATATACTCAAGTATTTGAAAGCAAATTTTAATCCCTCTTCTCCCCTCTTTCTCTCACTTCAGTAAGTGAGAGAGTAAAGGGGGAGACAGAGTGTCAGCCCGAACAGGCGGGAGGGAGCTCTAGCCCGCACAGGCTTCTCCCTCTAACTCTGTCTCCCTCACTTGTTAAATCACAGAAAAGAGAGATTAAAAATAGATTAGATTCAAGATTTTACAATTTTAATATTATTAAATGAATTAATTATATATAAATTGTTTTAAATTCATTTATTATATATCTATATATTAGTTGAATGATTAATTAAGAATTATATTACTTTTTCAGACAAATAAAACCCATAATTATTCAATTTTAAACAGATAGGATGGAATTCTCAGACGCCATTTTAGAAAATGGCCACGCCCCTTCCGCAATGCATGATGGGAGCACTTCCTGAAAGGAGAGAGAACAAAGAAAAGAACTTAGCTACCTAGCGCTTAGCTTCATAGCATTTAGCTCTTTTTCCAAAACCGACAGAAGGATGACCCCGGCTGACCCCAGAGCGGTGTGTGAGTATTACCCAGCTGTCCTATTAAAGTTGAACAACTGAAGAGACTTTAACCTTAAAGGATGTTAACTCCTGAGTCTCCAATAGGACTGAAACTCAATGCCAGAGCCCTTTGAGTTTAACCAAGTTGTCCTATCAAAGTCGAACCACTGTAGAGGCTTAAACCTTTAAGGATGTTAACTCCTGAGTCTCTACCAGGACTGGAGCTCAAGGCCAGAGCACGGTGAGTTTCACAAAGCTGAGTTTTACCACACTGTCCTTTCAAAGTCGTGACGAGCCAGAGACCTAAACCTTAATCCGAATTAAAACCTTAACCAATACCTTAACTCTAACCCTAACCATTAAACCCGATGCCTAAACCTAAGGCTTGAAGCCGAGGCCTAAACCTAACCCTAAACCTTAAAAACGTAACCTTAACCTTAGCCTTAACCTTAACCCTAAACCTAACCATTTAAATCTATTGCCTAAACTTAACCAGTTGATCCTAATAAAACCGTGAATCCTTTTTAAAATTACCTTACAATTAGATTACTATAAACTTAGTTGGACACACCCTGGGGTCCGATCAACCCTGGCGGGGCCTTCCTTGGGAGAGGGTGTCTGGTGGTAATGGCCGAAACATCCAATGACCCTGAGGTCCACTACTGATGATGTGTTTCATAAAACTAGGAAATCAAAATAGTGCCTATAGATAAAAATAGCCCAACCAACTCCGTTAAAATTCAACAACCTTCAAATCAAGTTTTAAAAAAAACAATTCGGCAAAAGGGGATATGTGAGACTGTGAGAGTGCTGACAACGTGCGTCGGCCAGTGCATTGCCTTTGGCTCCCTAAACCAAACTGCCCAGTCGTCGGACGAAGCGGGGGGAGTCATCGAGATAGATCTTCTAAACCTAACCCAGCCCGTGCCATCGGAAGAGCTGCCTCTCTTTGAAAAACGATTTGCATATCCCTACCAAATTTATTCAGATCGGTGCTCTGCCTTAAGAAAAGAACAAGCCTGAAAAAGGATGAGAAATAAGTCTCTGGAAAATAATACACTAAGAAGAACCTCGATATACTCAAGTATTTGAAAGCAAATTTTAATCCCTCTTCTCCCCTCTTTCTCTCACTTCAGTAAGTGAGAGAGTAAAGGGGGAGACAGAGTGTCAGCCCGAACAGGCGGGAGGGAGCTCTAGCCCGCACAGGCTTCTCCCTCTAACTCTGTCTCCCTCACTTGTTAAATCACAGAAAAGAGAGATTAAAAATAGATTAGAGAGAAATAAGTCTCTGGAAAATAATACACTAAGAAGAACCTCGATATACTCAAGTATTTGAAAGCAAATTTTAATCCCTCTTCTCCCCTCTTTCTCTCACTTCAGTAAGTGAGAGAGTAAAGGGGGAGACAGAGTGTCAGCCCGAACAGGCGGGAGGGAGCTCTAGCCCGCACAGGCTTCTCCCTCTAACTCTGTCTCCCTCACTTGTTAAATCACAGAAAAGAGAGATTAAAAATAGATTAGATTCAAGATTTTACAATTTTAATATTATTAAATGAATTAATTATATATAAATTGTTTTAAATTCATTTATTATATATCTATATATTAGTTGAATGATTAATTAAGAATTATATTACTTTTTCAGACAAATAAAACCCATAATTATTCAATTTTAAACAGATAGGATGGAATTCTCAGACGCCATTTTAGAAAATGGCCACGCCCCTTCCGCAATGCATGATGGGAGCACTTCCTGAAAGGAGAGAGAACAAAGAAAAGAACTTAGCTACCTAGCGCTTAGCTTCATAGCATTTAGCTCTTTTTCCAAAACCGACAGAAGGATGACCCCGGCTGACCCCAGAGCGGTGTGTGAGTATTACCCAGCTGTCCTATTAAAGTTGAACAACTGAAGAGACTTTAACCTTAAAGGATGTTAACTCCTGAGTCTCCAATAGGACTGAAACTCAATGCCAGAGCCCTTTGAGTTTAACCAAGTTGTCCTATCAAAGTCGAACCACTGTAGAGGCTTAAACCTTTAAGGATGTTAACTCCTGAGTCTCTACCAGGACTGGAGCTCAAGGCCAGAGCACGGTGAGTTTCACAAAGCTGAGTTTTACCACACTGTCCTTTCAAAGTCGTGACGAGCCAGAGACCTAAACCTTAATCCGAATTAAAACCTTAACCAATACCTTAACTCTAACCCTAACCATTAAACCCGATGCCTAAACCTAAGGCTTGAAGCCGAGGCCTAAACCTAACCCTAAACCTTAAAAACGTAACCTTAACCTTAGCCTTAACCTTAACCCTAAACCTAACCATTTAAATCTATTGCCTAAACTTAACCAGTTGATCCTAATAAAACCGTGAATCCTTTTTAAAATTACCTTACAATTAGATTACTATAAACTTAGTTGGACACACCCTGGGGTCCGATCAACCCTGGCGGGGCCTTCCTTGGGAGAGGGTGTCTGGTGGTAATGGCCGAAACATCCAATGACCCTGAGGTCCACTACTGATGATGTGTTTCATAAAACTAGGAAATCAAAATAGTGCCTATAGATAAAAATAGCCCAACCAACTCCGTTAAAATTCAACAACCTTCAAATCAAGTTTTAAAAAAAACAATTCGGCAAAAGGGGATATGTGAGACTGTGAGAGTGCTGACAACGTGCGTCGGCCAGTGCATTGCCTTTGGCTCCCTAAACCAAACTGCCCAGTCGTCGGACGAAGCGGGGGGAGTCATCGAGATAGATCTTCTAAACCTAACCCAGCCCGTGCCATCGGAAGAGCTGCCTCTCTTTGAAAAACGATTTGCATATCCCTACCAAATTTATTCAGATCGGTGCTCTGCCTTAAGAAAAGAACAAGCCTGAAAAAGGATGAGAAATAAGTCTCTGGAAAATAATACACTAAGAAGAACCTCGATATACTCAAGTATTTGAAAGCAAATTTTAATCCCTCTTCTCCCCTCTTTCTCTCACTTCAGTAAGTGAGAGAGTAAAGGGGGAGACAGAGTGTCAGCCCGAACAGGCGGGAGGGAGCTCTAGCCCGCACAGGCTTCTCCCTCTAACTCTGTCTCCCTCACTTGTTAAATCACAGAAAAGAGAGATTAAAAATAGATTAGAGAGAAATAAGTCTCTGGAAAATAATACACTAAGAAGAACCTCGATATACTCAAGTATTTGAAAGCAAATTTTAATCCCTCTTCTCCCCTCTTTCTCTCACTTCAGTAAGTGAGAGAGTAAAGGGGGAGACAGAGTGTCAGCCCGAACAGGCGGGAGGGAGCTCTAGCCCGCACAGGCTTCTCCCTCTAACTCTGTCTCCCTCACTTGTTAAATCACAGAAAAGAGAGATTAAAAATAGATTAGATTCAAGATTTTACAATTTTAATATTATTAAATGAATTAATTATATATAAATTGTTTTAAATTCATTTATTATATATCTATATATTAGTTGAATGATTAATTAAGAATTATATTACTTTTTCAGACAAATAAAACCCATAATTATTCAATTTTAAACAGATAGGATGGAATTCTCAGACGCCATTTTAGAAAATGGCCACGCCCCTTCCGCAATGCATGATGGGAGCACTTCCTGAAAGGAGAGAGAACAAAGAAAAGAACTTAGCTACCTAGCGCTTAGCTTCATAGCATTTAGCTCTTTTTCCAAAACCGACAGAAGGATGACCCCGGCTGACCCCAGAGCGGTGTGTGAGTATTACCCAGCTGTCCTATTAAAGTTGAACAACTGAAGAGACTTTAACCTTAAAGGATGTTAACTCCTGAGTCTCCAATAGGACTGAAACTCAATGCCAGAGCCCTTTGAGTTTAACCAAGTTGTCCTATCAAAGTCGAACCACTGTAGAGGCTTAAACCTTTAAGGATGTTAACTCCTGAGTCTCTACCAGGACTGGAGCTCAAGGCCAGAGCACGGTGAGTTTCACAAAGCTGAGTTTTACCACACTGTCCTTTCAAAGTCGTGACGAGCCAGAGACCTAAACCTTAATCCGAATTAAAACCTTAACCAATACCTTAACTCTAACCCTAACCATTAAACCCGATGCCTAAACCTAAGGCTTGAAGCCGAGGCCTAAACCTAACCCTAAACCTTAAAAACGTAACCTTAACCTTAGCCTTAACCTTAACCCTAAACCTAACCATTTAAATCTATTGCCTAAACTTAACCAGTTGATCCTAATAAAACCGTGAATCCTTTTTAAAATTACCTTACAATTAGATTACTATAAACTTAGTTGGACACACCCTGGGGTCCGATCAACCCTGGCGGGGCCTTCCTTGGGAGAGGGTGTCTGGTGGTAATGGCCGAAACATCCAATGACCCTGAGGTCCACTACTGATGATGTGTTTCATAAAACTAGGAAATCAAAATAGTGCCTATAGATAAAAATAGCCCAACCAACTCCGTTAAAATTCAACAACCTTCAAATCAAGTTTTAAAAAAAACAATTCGGCAAAAGGGGATATGTGAGACTGTGAGAGTGCTGACAACGTGCGTCGGCCAGTGCATTGCCTTTGGCTCCCTAAACCAAACTGCCCAGTCGTCGGACGAAGCGGGGGGAGTCATCGAGATAGATCTTCTAAACCTAACCCAGCCCGTGCCATCGGAAGAGCTGCCTCTCTTTGAAAAACGATTTGCATATCCCTACCAAATTTATTCAGATCGGTGCTCTGCCTTAAGAAAAGAACAAGCCTGAAAAAGGATGAGAAATAAGTCTCTGGAAAATAATACACTAAGAAGAACCTCGATATACTCAAGTATTTGAAAGCAAATTTTAATCCCTCTTCTCCCCTCTTTCTCTCACTTCAGTAAGTGAGAGAGTAAAGGGGGAGACAGAGTGTCAGCCCGAACAGGCGGGAGGGAGCTCTAGCCCGCACAGGCTTCTCCCTCTAACTCTGTCTCCCTCACTTGTTAAATCACAGAAAAGAGAGATTAAAAATAGATTAGAGAGAAATAAGTCTCTGGAAAATAATACACTAAGAAGAACCTCGATATACTCAAGTATTTGAAAGCAAATTTTAATCCCTCTTCTCCCCTCTTTCTCTCACTTCAGTAAGTGAGAGAGTAAAGGGGGAGACAGAGTGTCAGCCCGAACAGGCGGGAGGGAGCTCTAGCCCGCACAGGCTTCTCCCTCTAACTCTGTCTCCCTCACTTGTTAAATCACAGAAAAGAGAGATTAAAAATAGATTAGATTCAAGATTTTACAATTTTAATATTATTAAATGAATTAATTATATATAAATTGTTTTAAATTCATTTATTATATATCTATATATTAGTTGAATGATTAATTAAGAATTATATTACTTTTTCAGACAAATAAAACCCATAATTATTCAATTTTAAACAGATAGGATGGAATTCTCAGACGCCATTTTAGAAAATGGCCACGCCCCTTCCGCAATGCATGATGGGAGCACTTCCTGAAAGGAGAGAGAACAAAGAAAAGAACTTAGCTACCTAGCGCTTAGCTTCATAGCATTTAGCTCTTTTTCCAAAACCGACAGAAGGATGACCCCGGCTGACCCCAGAGCGGTGTGTGAGTATTACCCAGCTGTCCTATTAAAGTTGAACAACTGAAGAGACTTTAACCTTAAAGGATGTTAACTCCTGAGTCTCCAATAGGACTGAAACTCAATGCCAGAGCCCTTTGAGTTTAACCAAGTTGTCCTATCAAAGTCGAACCACTGTAGAGGCTTAAACCTTTAAGGATGTTAACTCCTGAGTCTCTACCAGGACTGGAGCTCAAGGCCAGAGCACGGTGAGTTTCACAAAGCTGAGTTTTACCACACTGTCCTTTCAAAGTCGTGACGAGCCAGAGACCTAAACCTTAATCCGAATTAAAACCTTAACCAATACCTTAACTCTAACCCTAACCATTAAACCCGATGCCTAAACCTAAGGCTTGAAGCCGAGGCCTAAACCTAACCCTAAACCTTAAAAACGTAACCTTAACCTTAGCCTTAACCTTAACCCTAAACCTAACCATTTAAATCTATTGCCTAAACTTAACCAGTTGATCCTAATAAAACCGTGAATCCTTTTTAAAATTACCTTACAATTAGATTACTATAAACTTAGTTGGACACACCCTGGGGTCCGATCAACCCTGGCGGGGCCTTCCTTGGGAGAGGGTGTCTGGTGGTAATGGCCGAAACATCCAATGACCCTGAGGTCCACTACTGATGATGTGTTTCATAAAACTAGGAAATCAAAATAGTGCCTATAGATAAAAATAGCCCAACCAACTCCGTTAAAATTCAACAACCTTCAAATCAAGTTTTAAAAAAAACAATTCGGCAAAAGGGGATATGTGAGACTGTGAGAGTGCTGACAACGTGCGTCGGCCAGTGCATTGCCTTTGGCTCCCTAAACCAAACTGCCCAGTCGTCGGACGAAGCGGGGGGAGTCATCGAGATAGATCTTCTAAACCTAACCCAGCCCGTGCCATCGGAAGAGCTGCCTCTCTTTGAAAAACGATTTGCATATCCCTACCAAATTTATTCAGATCGGTGCTCTGCCTTAAGAAAAGAACAAGCCTGAAAAAGGATGAGAAATAAGTCTCTGGAAAATAATACACTAAGAAGAACCTCGATATACTCAAGTATTTGAAAGCAAATTTTAATCCCTCTTCTCCCCTCTTTCTCTCACTTCAGTAAGTGAGAGAGTAAAGGGGGAGACAGAGTGTCAGCCCGAACAGGCGGGAGGGAGCTCTAGCCCGCACAGGCTTCTCCCTCTAACTCTGTCTCCCTCACTTGTTAAATCACAGAAAAGAGAGATTAAAAATAGATTAGAGAGAAATAAGTCTCTGGAAAATAATACACTAAGAAGAACCTCGATATACTCAAGTATTTGAAAGCAAATTTTAATCCCTCTTCTCCCCTCTTTCTCTCACTTCAGTAAGTGAGAGAGTAAAGGGGGAGACAGAGTGTCAGCCCGAACAGGCGGGAGGGAGCTCTAGCCCGCACAGGCTTCTCCCTCTAACTCTGTCTCCCTCACTTGTTAAATCACAGAAAAGAGAGATTAAAAATAGATTAGATTCAAGATTTTACAATTTTAATATTATTAAATGAATTAATTATATATAAATTGTTTTAAATTCATTTATTATATATCTATATATTAGTTGAATGATTAATTAAGAATTATATTACTTTTTCAGACAAATAAAACCCATAATTATTCAATTTTAAACAGATAGGATGGAATTCTCAGACGCCATTTTAGAAAATGGCCACGCCCCTTCCGCAATGCATGATGGGAGCACTTCCTGAAAGGAGAGAGAACAAAGAAAAGAACTTAGCTACCTAGCGCTTAGCTTCATAGCATTTAGCTCTTTTTCCAAAACCGACAGAAGGATGACCCCGGCTGACCCCAGAGCGGTGTGTGAGTATTACCCAGCTGTCCTATTAAAGTTGAACAACTGAAGAGACTTTAACCTTAAAGGATGTTAACTCCTGAGTCTCCAATAGGACTGAAACTCAATGCCAGAGCCCTTTGAGTTTAACCAAGTTGTCCTATCAAAGTCGAACCACTGTAGAGGCTTAAACCTTTAAGGATGTTAACTCCTGAGTCTCTACCAGGACTGGAGCTCAAGGCCAGAGCACGGTGAGTTTCACAAAGCTGAGTTTTACCACACTGTCCTTTCAAAGTCGTGACGAGCCAGAGACCTAAACCTTAATCCGAATTAAAACCTTAACCAATACCTTAACTCTAACCCTAACCATTAAACCCGATGCCTAAACCTAAGGCTTGAAGCCGAGGCCTAAACCTAACCCTAAACCTTAAAAACGTAACCTTAACCTTAGCCTTAACCTTAACCCTAAACCTAACCATTTAAATCTATTGCCTAAACTTAACCAGTTGATCCTAATAAAACCGTGAATCCTTTTTAAAATTACCTTACAATTAGATTACTATAAACTTAGTTGGACACACCCTGGGGTCCGATCAACCCTGGCGGGGCCTTCCTTGGGAGAGGGTGTCTGGTGGTAATGGCCGAAACATCCAATGACCCTGAGGTCCACTACTGATGATGTGTTTCATAAAACTAGGAAATCAAAATAGTGCCTATAGATAAAAATAGCCCAACCAACTCCGTTAAAATTCAACAACCTTCAAATCAAGTTTTAAAAAAAACAATTCGGCAAAAGGGGATATGTGAGACTGTGAGAGTGCTGACAACGTGCGTCGGCCAGTGCATTGCCTTTGGCTCCCTAAACCAAACTGCCCAGTCGTCGGACGAAGCGGGGGGAGTCATCGAGATAGATCTTCTAAACCTAACCCAGCCCGTGCCATCGGAAGAGCTGCCTCTCTTTGAAAAACGATTTGCATATCCCTACCAAATTTATTCAGATCGGTGCTCTGCCTTAAGAAAAGAACAAGCCTGAAAAAGGATGAGAAATAAGTCTCTGGAAAATAATACACTAAGAAGAACCTCGATATACTCAAGTATTTGAAAGCAAATTTTAATCCCTCTTCTCCCCTCTTTCTCTCACTTCAGTAAGTGAGAGAGTAAAGGGGGAGACAGAGTGTCAGCCCGAACAGGCGGGAGGGAGCTCTAGCCCGCACAGGCTTCTCCCTCTAACTCTGTCTCCCTCACTTGTTAAATCACAGAAAAGAGAGATTAAAAATAGATTAGAGAGAAATAAGTCTCTGGAAAATAATACACTAAGAAGAACCTCGATATACTCAAGTATTTGAAAGCAAATTTTAATCCCTCTTCTCCCCTCTTTCTCTCACTTCAGTAAGTGAGAGAGTAAAGGGGGAGACAGAGTGTCAGCCCGAACAGGCGGGAGGGAGCTCTAGCCCGCACAGGCTTCTCCCTCTAACTCTGTCTCCCTCACTTGTTAAATCACAGAAAAGAGAGATTAAAAATAGATTAGATTCAAGATTTTACAATTTTAATATTATTAAATGAATTAATTATATATAAATTGTTTTAAATTCATTTATTATATATCTATATATTAGTTGAATGATTAATTAAGAATTATATTACTTTTTCAGACAAATAAAACCCATAATTATTCAATTTTAAACAGATAGGATGGAATTCTCAGACGCCATTTTAGAAAATGGCCACGCCCCTTCCGCAATGCATGATGGGAGCACTTCCTGAAAGGAGAGAGAACAAAGAAAAGAACTTAGCTACCTAGCGCTTAGCTTCATAGCATTTAGCTCTTTTTCCAAAACCGACAGAAGGATGACCCCGGCTGACCCCAGAGCGGTGTGTGAGTATTACCCAGCTGTCCTATTAAAGTTGAACAACTGAAGAGACTTTAACCTTAAAGGATGTTAACTCCTGAGTCTCCAATAGGACTGAAACTCAATGCCAGAGCCCTTTGAGTTTAACCAAGTTGTCCTATCAAAGTCGAACCACTGTAGAGGCTTAAACCTTTAAGGATGTTAACTCCTGAGTCTCTACCAGGACTGGAGCTCAAGGCCAGAGCACGGTGAGTTTCACAAAGCTGAGTTTTACCACACTGTCCTTTCAAAGTCGTGACGAGCCAGAGACCTAAACCTTAATCCGAATTAAAACCTTAACCAATACCTTAACTCTAACCCTAACCATTAAACCCGATGCCTAAACCTAAGGCTTGAAGCCGAGGCCTAAACCTAACCCTAAACCTTAAAAACGTAACCTTAACCTTAGCCTTAACCTTAACCCTAAACCTAACCATTTAAATCTATTGCCTAAACTTAACCAGTTGATCCTAATAAAACCGTGAATCCTTTTTAAAATTACCTTACAATTAGATTACTATAAACTTAGTTGGACACACCCTGGGGTCCGATCAACCCTGGCGGGGCCTTCCTTGGGAGAGGGTGTCTGGTGGTAATGGCCGAAACATCCAATGACCCTGAGGTCCACTACTGATGATGTGTTTCATAAAACTAGGAAATCAAAATAGTGCCTATAGATAAAAATAGCCCAACCAACTCCGTTAAAATTCAACAACCTTCAAATCAAGTTTTAAAAAAAACAATTCGGCAAAAGGGGATATGTGAGACTGTGAGAGTGCTGACAACGTGCGTCGGCCAGTGCATTGCCTTTGGCTCCCTAAACCAAACTGCCCAGTCGTCGGACGAAGCGGGGGGAGTCATCGAGATAGATCTTCTAAACCTAACCCAGCCCGTGCCATCGGAAGAGCTGCCTCTCTTTGAAAAACGATTTGCATATCCCTACCAAATTTATTCAGATCGGTGCTCTGCCTTAAGAAAAGAACAAGCCTGAAAAAGGATGAGAAATAAGTCTCTGGAAAATAATACACTAAGAAGAACCTCGATATACTCAAGTATTTGAAAGCAAATTTTAATCCCTCTTCTCCCCTCTTTCTCTCACTTCAGTAAGTGAGAGAGTAAAGGGGGAGACAGAGTGTCAGCCCGAACAGGCGGGAGGGAGCTCTAGCCCGCACAGGCTTCTCCCTCTAACTCTGTCTCCCTCACTTGTTAAATCACAGAAAAGAGAGATTAAAAATAGATTAGAGAGAAATAAGTCTCTGGAAAATAATACACTAAGAAGAACCTCGATATACTCAAGTATTTGAAAGCAAATTTTAATCCCTCTTCTCCCCTCTTTCTCTCACTTCAGTAAGTGAGAGAGTAAAGGGGGAGACAGAGTGTCAGCCCGAACAGGCGGGAGGGAGCTCTAGCCCGCACAGGCTTCTCCCTCTAACTCTGTCTCCCTCACTTGTTAAATCACAGAAAAGAGAGATTAAAAATAGATTAGATTCAAGATTTTACAATTTTAATATTATTAAATGAATTAATTATATATAAATTGTTTTAAATTCATTTATTATATATCTATATATTAGTTGAATGATTAATTAAGAATTATATTACTTTTTCAGACAAATAAAACCCATAATTATTCAATTTTAAACAGATAGGATGGAATTCTCAGACGCCATTTTAGAAAATGGCCACGCCCCTTCCGCAATGCATGATGGGAGCACTTCCTGAAAGGAGAGAGAACAAAGAAAAGAACTTAGCTACCTAGCGCTTAGCTTCATAGCATTTAGCTCTTTTTCCAAAACCGACAGAAGGATGACCCCGGCTGACCCCAGAGCGGTGTGTGAGTATTACCCAGCTGTCCTATTAAAGTTGAACAACTGAAGAGACTTTAACCTTAAAGGATGTTAACTCCTGAGTCTCCAATAGGACTGAAACTCAATGCCAGAGCCCTTTGAGTTTAACCAAGTTGTCCTATCAAAGTCGAACCACTGTAGAGGCTTAAACCTTTAAGGATGTTAACTCCTGAGTCTCTACCAGGACTGGAGCTCAAGGCCAGAGCACGGTGAGTTTCACAAAGCTGAGTTTTACCACACTGTCCTTTCAAAGTCGTGACGAGCCAGAGACCTAAACCTTAATCCGAATTAAAACCTTAACCAATACCTTAACTCTAACCCTAACCATTAAACCCGATGCCTAAACCTAAGGCTTGAAGCCGAGGCCTAAACCTAACCCTAAACCTTAAAAACGTAACCTTAACCTTAGCCTTAACCTTAACCCTAAACCTAACCATTTAAATCTATTGCCTAAACTTAACCAGTTGATCCTAATAAAACCGTGAATCCTTTTTAAAATTACCTTACAATTAGATTACTATAAACTTAGTTGGACACACCCTGGGGTCCGATCAACCCTGGCGGGGCCTTCCTTGGGAGAGGGTGTCTGGTGGTAATGGCCGAAACATCCAATGACCCTGAGGTCCACTACTGATGATGTGTTTCATAAAACTAGGAAATCAAAATAGTGCCTATAGATAAAAATAGCCCAACCAACTCCGTTAAAATTCAACAACCTTCAAATCAAGTTTTAAAAAAAACAATTCGGCAAAAGGGGATATGTGAGACTGTGAGAGTGCTGACAACGTGCGTCGGCCAGTGCATTGCCTTTGGCTCCCTAAACCAAACTGCCCAGTCGTCGGACGAAGCGGGGGGAGTCATCGAGATAGATCTTCTAAACCTAACCCAGCCCGTGCCATCGGAAGAGCTGCCTCTCTTTGAAAAACGATTTGCATATCCCTACCAAATTTATTCAGATCGGTGCTCTGCCTTAAGAAAAGAACAAGCCTGAAAAAGGATGAGAAATAAGTCTCTGGAAAATAATACACTAAGAAGAACCTCGATATACTCAAGTATTTGAAAGCAAATTTTAATCCCTCTTCTCCCCTCTTTCTCTCACTTCAGTAAGTGAGAGAGTAAAGGGGGAGACAGAGTGTCAGCCCGAACAGGCGGGAGGGAGCTCTAGCCCGCACAGGCTTCTCCCTCTAACTCTGTCTCCCTCACTTGTTAAATCACAGAAAAGAGAGATTAAAAATAGATTAGAGAGAAATAAGTCTCTGGAAAATAATACACTAAGAAGAACCTCGATATACTCAAGTATTTGAAAGCAAATTTTAATCCCTCTTCTCCCCTCTTTCTCTCACTTCAGTAAGTGAGAGAGTAAAGGGGGAGACAGAGTGTCAGCCCGAACAGGCGGGAGGGAGCTCTAGCCCGCACAGGCTTCTCCCTCTAACTCTGTCTCCCTCACTTGTTAAATCACAGAAAAGAGAGATTAAAAATAGATTAGATTCAAGATTTTACAATTTTAATATTATTAAATGAATTAATTATATATAAATTGTTTTAAATTCATTTATTATATATCTATATATTAGTTGAATGATTAATTAAGAATTATATTACTTTTTCAGACAAATAAAACCCATAATTATTCAATTTTAAACAGATAGGATGGAATTCTCAGACGCCATTTTAGAAAATGGCCACGCCCCTTCCGCAATGCATGATGGGAGCACTTCCTGAAAGGAGAGAGAACAAAGAAAAGAACTTAGCTACCTAGCGCTTAGCTTCATAGCATTTAGCTCTTTTTCCAAAACCGACAGAAGGATGACCCCGGCTGACCCCAGAGCGGTGTGTGAGTATTACCCAGCTGTCCTATTAAAGTTGAACAACTGAAGAGACTTTAACCTTAAAGGATGTTAACTCCTGAGTCTCCAATAGGACTGAAACTCAATGCCAGAGCCCTTTGAGTTTAACCAAGTTGTCCTATCAAAGTCGAACCACTGTAGAGGCTTAAACCTTTAAGGATGTTAACTCCTGAGTCTCTACCAGGACTGGAGCTCAAGGCCAGAGCACGGTGAGTTTCACAAAGCTGAGTTTTACCACACTGTCCTTTCAAAGTCGTGACGAGCCAGAGACCTAAACCTTAATCCGAATTAAAACCTTAACCAATACCTTAACTCTAACCCTAACCATTAAACCCGATGCCTAAACCTAAGGCTTGAAGCCGAGGCCTAAACCTAACCCTAAACCTTAAAAACGTAACCTTAACCTTAGCCTTAACCTTAACCCTAAACCTAACCATTTAAATCTATTGCCTAAACTTAACCAGTTGATCCTAATAAAACCGTGAATCCTTTTTAAAATTACCTTACAATTAGATTACTATAAACTTAGTTGGACACACCCTGGGGTCCGATCAACCCTGGCGGGGCCTTCCTTGGGAGAGGGTGTCTGGTGGTAATGGCCGAAACATCCAATGACCCTGAGGTCCACTACTGATGATGTGTTTCATAAAACTAGGAAATCAAAATAGTGCCTATAGATAAAAATAGCCCAACCAACTCCGTTAAAATTCAACAACCTTCAAATCAAGTTTTAAAAAAAACAATTCGGCAAAAGGGGATATGTGAGACTGTGAGAGTGCTGACAACGTGCGTCGGCCAGTGCATTGCCTTTGGCTCCCTAAACCAAACTGCCCAGTCGTCGGACGAAGCGGGGGGAGTCATCGAGATAGATCTTCTAAACCTAACCCAGCCCGTGCCATCGGAAGAGCTGCCTCTCTTTGAAAAACGATTTGCATATCCCTACCAAATTTATTCAGATCGGTGCTCTGCCTTAAGAAAAGAACAAGCCTGAAAAAGGATGAGAAATAAGTCTCTGGAAAATAATACACTAAGAAGAACCTCGATATACTCAAGTATTTGAAAGCAAATTTTAATCCCTCTTCTCCCCTCTTTCTCTCACTTCAGTAAGTGAGAGAGTAAAGGGGGAGACAGAGTGTCAGCCCGAACAGGCGGGAGGGAGCTCTAGCCCGCACAGGCTTCTCCCTCTAACTCTGTCTCCCTCACTTGTTAAATCACAGAAAAGAGAGATTAAAAATAGATTAGAGAGAAATAAGTCTCTGGAAAATAATACACTAAGAAGAACCTCGATATACTCAAGTATTTGAAAGCAAATTTTAATCCCTCTTCTCCCCTCTTTCTCTCACTTCAGTAAGTGAGAGAGTAAAGGGGGAGACAGAGTGTCAGCCCGAACAGGCGGGAGGGAGCTCTAGCCCGCACAGGCTTCTCCCTCTAACTCTGTCTCCCTCACTTGTTAAATCACAGAAAAGAGAGATTAAAAATAGATTAGATTCAAGATTTTACAATTTTAATATTATTAAATGAATTAATTATATATAAATTGTTTTAAATTCATTTATTATATATCTATATATTAGTTGAATGATTAATTAAGAATTATATTACTTTTTCAGACAAATAAAACCCATAATTATTCAATTTTAAACAGATAGGATGGAATTCTCAGACGCCATTTTAGAAAATGGCCACGCCCCTTCCGCAATGCATGATGGGAGCACTTCCTGAAAGGAGAGAGAACAAAGAAAAGAACTTAGCTACCTAGCGCTTAGCTTCATAGCATTTAGCTCTTTTTCCAAAACCGACAGAAGGATGACCCCGGCTGACCCCAGAGCGGTGTGTGAGTATTACCCAGCTGTCCTATTAAAGTTGAACAACTGAAGAGACTTTAACCTTAAAGGATGTTAACTCCTGAGTCTCCAATAGGACTGAAACTCAATGCCAGAGCCCTTTGAGTTTAACCAAGTTGTCCTATCAAAGTCGAACCACTGTAGAGGCTTAAACCTTTAAGGATGTTAACTCCTGAGTCTCTACCAGGACTGGAGCTCAAGGCCAGAGCACGGTGAGTTTCACAAAGCTGAGTTTTACCACACTGTCCTTTCAAAGTCGTGACGAGCCAGAGACCTAAACCTTAATCCGAATTAAAACCTTAACCAATACCTTAACTCTAACCCTAACCATTAAACCCGATGCCTAAACCTAAGGCTTGAAGCCGAGGCCTAAACCTAACCCTAAACCTTAAAAACGTAACCTTAACCTTAGCCTTAACCTTAACCCTAAACCTAACCATTTAAATCTATTGCCTAAACTTAACCAGTTGATCCTAATAAAACCGTGAATCCTTTTTAAAATTACCTTACAATTAGATTACTATAAACTTAGTTGGACACACCCTGGGGTCCGATCAACCCTGGCGGGGCCTTCCTTGGGAGAGGGTGTCTGGTGGTAATGGCCGAAACATCCAATGACCCTGAGGTCCACTACTGATGATGTGTTTCATAAAACTAGGAAATCAAAATAGTGCCTATAGATAAAAATAGCCCAACCAACTCCGTTAAAATTCAACAACCTTCAAATCAAGTTTTAAAAAAAACAATTCGGCAAAAGGGGATATGTGAGACTGTGAGAGTGCTGACAACGTGCGTCGGCCAGTGCATTGCCTTTGGCTCCCTAAACCAAACTGCCCAGTCGTCGGACGAAGCGGGGGGAGTCATCGAGATAGATCTTCTAAACCTAACCCAGCCCGTGCCATCGGAAGAGCTGCCTCTCTTTGAAAAACGATTTGCATATCCCTACCAAATTTATTCAGATCGGTGCTCTGCCTTAAGAAAAGAACAAGCCTGAAAAAGGATGAGAAATAAGTCTCTGGAAAATAATACACTAAGAAGAACCTCGATATACTCAAGTATTTGAAAGCAAATTTTAATCCCTCTTCTCCCCTCTTTCTCTCACTTCAGTAAGTGAGAGAGTAAAGGGGGAGACAGAGTGTCAGCCCGAACAGGCGGGAGGGAGCTCTAGCCCGCACAGGCTTCTCCCTCTAACTCTGTCTCCCTCACTTGTTAAATCACAGAAAAGAGAGATTAAAAATAGATTAGAGAGAAATAAGTCTCTGGAAAATAATACACTAAGAAGAACCTCGATATACTCAAGTATTTGAAAGCAAATTTTAATCCCTCTTCTCCCCTCTTTCTCTCACTTCAGTAAGTGAGAGAGTAAAGGGGGAGACAGAGTGTCAGCCCGAACAGGCGGGAGGGAGCTCTAGCCCGCACAGGCTTCTCCCTCTAACTCTGTCTCCCTCACTTGTTAAATCACAGAAAAGAGAGATTAAAAATAGATTAGATTCAAGATTTTACAATTTTAATATTATTAAATGAATTAATTATATATAAATTGTTTTAAATTCATTTATTATATATCTATATATTAGTTGAATGATTAATTAAGAATTATATTACTTTTTCAGACAAATAAAACCCATAATTATTCAATTTTAAACAGATAGGATGGAATTCTCAGACGCCATTTTAGAAAATGGCCACGCCCCTTCCGCAATGCATGATGGGAGCACTTCCTGAAAGGAGAGAGAACAAAGAAAAGAACTTAGCTACCTAGCGCTTAGCTTCATAGCATTTAGCTCTTTTTCCAAAACCGACAGAAGGATGACCCCGGCTGACCCCAGAGCGGTGTGTGAGTATTACCCAGCTGTCCTATTAAAGTTGAACAACTGAAGAGACTTTAACCTTAAAGGATGTTAACTCCTGAGTCTCCAATAGGACTGAAACTCAATGCCAGAGCCCTTTGAGTTTAACCAAGTTGTCCTATCAAAGTCGAACCACTGTAGAGGCTTAAACCTTTAAGGATGTTAACTCCTGAGTCTCTACCAGGACTGGAGCTCAAGGCCAGAGCACGGTGAGTTTCACAAAGCTGAGTTTTACCACACTGTCCTTTCAAAGTCGTGACGAGCCAGAGACCTAAACCTTAATCCGAATTAAAACCTTAACCAATACCTTAACTCTAACCCTAACCATTAAACCCGATGCCTAAACCTAAGGCTTGAAGCCGAGGCCTAAACCTAACCCTAAACCTTAAAAACGTAACCTTAACCTTAGCCTTAACCTTAACCCTAAACCTAACCATTTAAATCTATTGCCTAAACTTAACCAGTTGATCCTAATAAAACCGTGAATCCTTTTTAAAATTACCTTACAATTAGATTACTATAAACTTAGTTGGACACACCCTGGGGTCCGATCAACCCTGGCGGGGCCTTCCTTGGGAGAGGGTGTCTGGTGGTAATGGCCGAAACATCCAATGACCCTGAGGTCCACTACTGATGATGTGTTTCATAAAACTAGGAAATCAAAATAGTGCCTATAGATAAAAATAGCCCAACCAACTCCGTTAAAATTCAACAACCTTCAAATCAAGTTTTAAAAAAAACAATTCGGCAAAAGGGGATATGTGAGACTGTGAGAGTGCTGACAACGTGCGTCGGCCAGTGCATTGCCTTTGGCTCCCTAAACCAAACTGCCCAGTCGTCGGACGAAGCGGGGGGAGTCATCGAGATAGATCTTCTAAACCTAACCCAGCCCGTGCCATCGGAAGAGCTGCCTCTCTTTGAAAAACGATTTGCATATCCCTACCAAATTTATTCAGATCGGTGCTCTGCCTTAAGAAAAGAACAAGCCTGAAAAAGGATGAGAAATAAGTCTCTGGAAAATAATACACTAAGAAGAACCTCGATATACTCAAGTATTTGAAAGCAAATTTTAATCCCTCTTCTCCCCTCTTTCTCTCACTTCAGTAAGTGAGAGAGTAAAGGGGGAGACAGAGTGTCAGCCCGAACAGGCGGGAGGGAGCTCTAGCCCGCACAGGCTTCTCCCTCTAACTCTGTCTCCCTCACTTGTTAAATCACAGAAAAGAGAGATTAAAAATAGATTAGAGAGAAATAAGTCTCTGGAAAATAATACACTAAGAAGAACCTCGATATACTCAAGTATTTGAAAGCAAATTTTAATCCCTCTTCTCCCCTCTTTCTCTCACTTCAGTAAGTGAGAGAGTAAAGGGGGAGACAGAGTGTCAGCCCGAACAGGCGGGAGGGAGCTCTAGCCCGCACAGGCTTCTCCCTCTAACTCTGTCTCCCTCACTTGTTAAATCACAGAAAAGAGAGATTAAAAATAGATTAGATTCAAGATTTTACAATTTTAATATTATTAAATGAATTAATTATATATAAATTGTTTTAAATTCATTTATTATATATCTATATATTAGTTGAATGATTAATTAAGAATTATATTACTTTTTCAGACAAATAAAACCCATAATTATTCAATTTTAAACAGATAGGATGGAATTCTCAGACGCCATTTTAGAAAATGGCCACGCCCCTTCCGCAATGCATGATGGGAGCACTTCCTGAAAGGAGAGAGAACAAAGAAAAGAACTTAGCTACCTAGCGCTTAGCTTCATAGCATTTAGCTCTTTTTCCAAAACCGACAGAAGGATGACCCCGGCTGACCCCAGAGCGGTGTGTGAGTATTACCCAGCTGTCCTATTAAAGTTGAACAACTGAAGAGACTTTAACCTTAAAGGATGTTAACTCCTGAGTCTCCAATAGGACTGAAACTCAATGCCAGAGCCCTTTGAGTTTAACCAAGTTGTCCTATCAAAGTCGAACCACTGTAGAGGCTTAAACCTTTAAGGATGTTAACTCCTGAGTCTCTACCAGGACTGGAGCTCAAGGCCAGAGCACGGTGAGTTTCACAAAGCTGAGTTTTACCACACTGTCCTTTCAAAGTCGTGACGAGCCAGAGACCTAAACCTTAATCCGAATTAAAACCTTAACCAATACCTTAACTCTAACCCTAACCATTAAACCCGATGCCTAAACCTAAGGCTTGAAGCCGAGGCCTAAACCTAACCCTAAACCTTAAAAACGTAACCTTAACCTTAGCCTTAACCTTAACCCTAAACCTAACCATTTAAATCTATTGCCTAAACTTAACCAGTTGATCCTAATAAAACCGTGAATCCTTTTTAAAATTACCTTACAATTAGATTACTATAAACTTAGTTGGACACACCCTGGGGTCCGATCAACCCTGGCGGGGCCTTCCTTGGGAGAGGGTGTCTGGTGGTAATGGCCGAAACATCCAATGACCCTGAGGTCCACTACTGATGATGTGTTTCATAAAACTAGGAAATCAAAATAGTGCCTATAGATAAAAATAGCCCAACCAACTCCGTTAAAATTCAACAACCTTCAAATCAAGTTTTAAAAAAAACAATTCGGCAAAAGGGGATATGTGAGACTGTGAGAGTGCTGACAACGTGCGTCGGCCAGTGCATTGCCTTTGGCTCCCTAAACCAAACTGCCCAGTCGTCGGACGAAGCGGGGGGAGTCATCGAGATAGATCTTCTAAACCTAACCCAGCCCGTGCCATCGGAAGAGCTGCCTCTCTTTGAAAAACGATTTGCATATCCCTACCAAATTTATTCAGATCGGTGCTCTGCCTTAAGAAAAGAACAAGCCTGAAAAAGGATGAGAAATAAGTCTCTGGAAAATAATACACTAAGAAGAACCTCGATATACTCAAGTATTTGAAAGCAAATTTTAATCCCTCTTCTCCCCTCTTTCTCTCACTTCAGTAAGTGAGAGAGTAAAGGGGGAGACAGAGTGTCAGCCCGAACAGGCGGGAGGGAGCTCTAGCCCGCACAGGCTTCTCCCTCTAACTCTGTCTCCCTCACTTGTTAAATCACAGAAAAGAGAGATTAAAAATAGATTAGAGAGAAATAAGTCTCTGGAAAATAATACACTAAGAAGAACCTCGATATACTCAAGTATTTGAAAGCAAATTTTAATCCCTCTTCTCCCCTCTTTCTCTCACTTCAGTAAGTGAGAGAGTAAAGGGGGAGACAGAGTGTCAGCCCGAACAGGCGGGAGGGAGCTCTAGCCCGCACAGGCTTCTCCCTCTAACTCTGTCTCCCTCACTTGTTAAATCACAGAAAAGAGAGATTAAAAATAGATTAGATTCAAGATTTTACAATTTTAATATTATTAAATGAATTAATTATATATAAATTGTTTTAAATTCATTTATTATATATCTATATATTAGTTGAATGATTAATTAAGAATTATATTACTTTTTCAGACAAATAAAACCCATAATTATTCAATTTTAAACAGATAGGATGGAATTCTCAGACGCCATTTTAGAAAATGGCCACGCCCCTTCCGCAATGCATGATGGGAGCACTTCCTGAAAGGAGAGAGAACAAAGAAAAGAACTTAGCTACCTAGCGCTTAGCTTCATAGCATTTAGCTCTTTTTCCAAAACCGACAGAAGGATGACCCCGGCTGACCCCAGAGCGGTGTGTGAGTATTACCCAGCTGTCCTATTAAAGTTGAACAACTGAAGAGACTTTAACCTTAAAGGATGTTAACTCCTGAGTCTCCAATAGGACTGAAACTCAATGCCAGAGCCCTTTGAGTTTAACCAAGTTGTCCTATCAAAGTCGAACCACTGTAGAGGCTTAAACCTTTAAGGATGTTAACTCCTGAGTCTCTACCAGGACTGGAGCTCAAGGCCAGAGCACGGTGAGTTTCACAAAGCTGAGTTTTACCACACTGTCCTTTCAAAGTCGTGACGAGCCAGAGACCTAAACCTTAATCCGAATTAAAACCTTAACCAATACCTTAACTCTAACCCTAACCATTAAACCCGATGCCTAAACCTAAGGCTTGAAGCCGAGGCCTAAACCTAACCCTAAACCTTAAAAACGTAACCTTAACCTTAGCCTTAACCTTAACCCTAAACCTAACCATTTAAATCTATTGCCTAAACTTAACCAGTTGATCCTAATAAAACCGTGAATCCTTTTTAAAATTACCTTACAATTAGATTACTATAAACTTAGTTGGACACACCCTGGGGTCCGATCAACCCTGGCGGGGCCTTCCTTGGGAGAGGGTGTCTGGTGGTAATGGCCGAAACATCCAATGACCCTGAGGTCCACTACTGATGATGTGTTTCATAAAACTAGGAAATCAAAATAGTGCCTATAGATAAAAATAGCCCAACCAACTCCGTTAAAATTCAACAACCTTCAAATCAAGTTTTAAAAAAAACAATTCGGCAAAAGGGGATATGTGAGACTGTGAGAGTGCTGACAACGTGCGTCGGCCAGTGCATTGCCTTTGGCTCCCTAAACCAAACTGCCCAGTCGTCGGACGAAGCGGGGGGAGTCATCGAGATAGATCTTCTAAACCTAACCCTAACCCTAACCCTAACCCTAACCCTAACCCTAACCCTAACCCTAACCCTAACCCTAACCCTAACCCTAACCCTAACCCTAACCCTAACCCTTTGGCTCCCTATTCCAAACCGCCCAGTCGTTGGATGAAGCGGGGGGAGTCATCGAGATAACTCCAAAAACCTAACCCAGCCCGTGCCATCGGATGAGCAAACTCTCTTTTTAAAAACGGTTTGCATATCCCCACCAAAACAATGAACACAAAGAAGGAATAAAGATGAATTGCCGAAACCATCTCAGAACCTGGAATCTACAATAAACTAAGATTCTTTATATATAAAAGAAACCAACAAGTTATACACATTAGATATAACAACACTTGGTTTAAAGATCATTTATTTTAAACTCTTAAAAATGTATCCTTTAATATTGAAAGTAAGACAATAATTTCAGATCCAAACAAACAGAGAAAATGGACACTAGATTTTGATCCTTCTTGCTCTCCTCTCTCCTCTCATAGAGTGGAGAAAGTAGGGGGAGGCAGGGTGTACAGCCCGGACCGGCGGAGGAGGGTTTAGCCCGGACAGGCTTCTCTCCTTGACCCTGCTTCCCTTGAAAAAATTATTTTTTTTCATATTGCAATTATAACTTTCCAATTTTTTTAAATAATATTCAGAAAGGTGTTTTATTATGGGCACCTCCCAATCTGTACACACATAATCAATTGGAAATTGTCTGTCTTACAAGAATAAATATACCCACCCCAGCGATAAGAATTTAAATAGCTTTTTCAGTCAAATAAAACCCATAATTACTCAATTTTAAACCGATTAGATGGAATTCTCAGACGCCATTTTAGAAAATGGCCACGCCCCTTCGGCAATGCATGATGGGAGCACTTCCTGAAACTCTCCGTTTTTTTTGTTAAATATCTCTGGATATAAGCCACCAAAAATTAAGATGAGAGGATATTTACCATCCCAAAAGGGAGTTCTCTTAAGCAAGAGCGTGTTAGAGTATACAATTTAAAACTCAGAAAAAACCGTGACAAGAGTTGGACACACACAGACTATACCTGACCCACATGCACACAGCTGACTCTCATGGAGCAAATCCAAGATCAGTCTATTTTATTAAGACAAAAGCATGTCCTGGGGTCTTGCGGTGTATAGTGACACAGAGCAGTGCTTAGAGTTTAACACTGATTAGCATTTAGCCATTTAGCGCTTAGCTTCATAGCATGTAGCTACTTAGCGATTAGCTTCATAGCGTTTTGCTATTTCTCCAAAAACCGACAGAAGGATGAACCCGTTGCTCCAATTCCAGCTGACTCCTGAGCAGGATGTGAGTATTACCCAGCTGTTCTATCAAAGTCGAATAACAGAAGAGGCTTAAACCTGAAAGGATACTAACTCCAGAGTCTCTAATAGGACTTGGACTCAAAGCCAGAAGCCCGGTGAGCTTTAACAAGCTAAATAAAAAAGCGTAATAACATTTAGCTCTTGTTCAAAAACCGAGAGAAGGATGACCCCAGCTGACCCCTGAGCGGTGTGTGAGTTTTACCCAGCTGTCCTATCAAAGTCGAGCAACAGAAGAGGCTCAAACCTTAAAGGATCCTAACTCCAGAGTCTCTTCTAGGACTGGAACTCAGAGCTGGAGACCAAAACCATAACCCGACTTCTAACCCTAACCAATGCCTGAACTCTGACCCTAACCAGTAAACCCGGTGCCTAAACCTAAGGCTTTGAACCCGATGCCTAAACCTAACCCTATCCTTAGAACTTAACCCTAACCATAACCTTAATCCTAACCATAACCATTTAAACCGATTGCCTAAACCTAACCAGTTGATCCTAAATAAAACTGTGAATCCTTTTCAAAATTACCTTACAATTAGATTACTATAAACTTAGTGGGACACACCCTGGGGTTTGATCAACCTCAGCGGGGCCTTCCTTGGGAGAGGGTGTCTGGTGGTAATGGCCGAAACATCCAATGACCCTGAGGTACACTACTGATGATGTGTCACCTAATATATAGATTTAGAAAAACAAAAAATAGCTAAAAATAGTCCAAATTGTTTTTTACAAACAAAATAATACAAAAACATGAAGTCAAAACAACTCCTTAAAAACTTCAATATAGGACAAAAACAAAAAAAGAAAATCAAAACCTATCAAATTAATAAAAAAGCACTTTCATCTAAAGACCAAACCTAAACTTACATTAGAAAACGAATAAGAAAACTATTACATGAAAACTACGGTTTAAAACCAATTCGGTAAAGGGGATATGTGAAGAAGGGGGAGTATTGATGACGTGCGTGGGCCAGTGCATTGCCTTTGGCTCCCTATTCCAAACCGCCCAGTCGTTGGATGAAGCGGGGGGAGTCATCGAGATAACTCCAAAAACCTAACCCAGCCCGTGCCATCGGATGAGCAAACTCTCTTTTTAAAAACGGTTTGCATATCCCCACCAAAACAATGAACACAAAGAAGGAATAAAGATGAATTGCCGAAACCATCTCAGAACCTGGAATCTACAATAAACTAAGATTCTTTATATATAAAAGAAACCAACAAGTTATACACATTAGATATAACAACACTTGGTTTAAAGATCATTTATTTTAAACTCTTAAAAATGTATCCTTTAATATTGAAAGTAAGACAATAATTTCAGATCCAAACAAACAGAGAAAATGGACACTAGATTTTGATCCTTCTTGCTCTCCTCTCTCCTCTCATAGAGTGGAGAAAGTAGGGGGAGGCAGGGTGTACAGCCCGGACCGGCGGAGGAGGGTTTAGCCCGGACAGGCTTCTCTCCTTGACCCTGCTTCCCTTGAAAAAATTATTTTTTTTCATATTGCAATTATAACTTTCCAATTTTTTTAAATAATATTCAGAAAGGTGTTTTATTATGGGCACCTCCCAATCTGTACACACATAATCAATTGGAAATTGTCTGTCTTACAAGAATAAATATACCCACCCCAGCGATAAGAATTTAAATAGCTTTTTCAGTCAAATAAAACCCATAATTACTCAATTTTAAACCGATTAGATGGAATTCTCAGACGCCATTTTAGAAAATGGCCACGCCCCTTCGGCAATGCATGATGGGAGCACTTCCTGAAACTCTCCGTTTTTTTTGTTAAATATCTCTGGATATAAGCCACCAAAAATTAAGATGAGAGGATATTTACCATCCCAAAAGGGAGTTCTCTTAAGCAAGAGCGTGTTAGAGTATACAATTTAAAACTCAGAAAAAACCGTGACAAGAGTTGGACACACACAGACTATACCTGACCCACATGCACACAGCTGACTCTCATGGAGCAAATCCAAGATCAGTCTATTTTATTAAGACAAAAGCATGTCCTGGGGTCTTGCGGTGTATAGTGACACAGAGCAGTGCTTAGAGTTTAACACTGATTAGCATTTAGCCATTTAGCGCTTAGCTTCATAGCATGTAGCTACTTAGCGATTAGCTTCATAGCGTTTTGCTATTTCTCCAAAAACCGACAGAAGGATGAACCCGTTGCTCCAATTCCAGCTGACTCCTGAGCAGGATGTGAGTATTACCCAGCTGTTCTATCAAAGTCGAATAACAGAAGAGGCTTAAACCTGAAAGGATACTAACTCCAGAGTCTCTAATAGGACTTGGACTCAAAGCCAGAAGCCCGGTGAGCTTTAACAAGCTAAATAAAAAAGCGTAATAACATTTAGCTCTTGTTCAAAAACCGAGAGAAGGATGACCCCAGCTGACCCCTGAGCGGTGTGTGAGTTTTACCCAGCTGTCCTATCAAAGTCGAGCAACAGAAGAGGCTCAAACCTTAAAGGATCCTAACTCCAGAGTCTCTTCTAGGACTGGAACTCAGAGCTGGAGACCAAAACCATAACCCGACTTCTAACCCTAACCAATGCCTGAACTCTGACCCTAACCAGTAAACCCGGTGCCTAAACCTAAGGCTTTGAACCCGATGCCTAAACCTAACCCTATCCTTAGAACTTAACCCTAACCATAACCTTAATCCTAACCATAACCATTTAAACCGATTGCCTAAACCTAACCAGTTGATCCTAAATAAAACTGTGAATCCTTTTCAAAATTACCTTACAATTAGATTACTATAAACTTAGTGGGACACACCCTGGGGTTTGATCAACCTCAGCGGGGCCTTCCTTGGGAGAGGGTGTCTGGTGGTAATGGCCGAAACATCCAATGACCCTGAGGTACACTACTGATGATGTGTCACCTAATATATAGATTTAGAAAAACAAAAAATAGCTAAAAATAGTCCAAATTGTTTTTTACAAACAAAATAATACAAAAACATGAAGTCAAAACAACTCCTTAAAAACTTCAATATAGGACAAAAACAAAAAAAGAAAATCAAAACCTATCAAATTAATAAAAAAGCACTTTCATCTAAAGACCAAACCTAAACTTACATTAGAAAACGAATAAGAAAACTATTACATGAAAACTACGGTTTAAAACCAATTCGGTAAAGGGGATATGTGAAGAAGGGGGAGTATTGATGACGTGCGTGGGCCAGTGCATTGCCTTTGGCTCCCTATTCCAAACCGCCCAGTCGTTGGATGAAGCGGGGGGAGTCATCGAGATAACTCCAAAAACCTAACCCAGCCCGTGCCATCGGATGAGCAAACTCTCTTTTTAAAAACGGTTTGCATATCCCCACCAAAACAATGAACACAAAGAAGGAATAAAGATGAATTGCCGAAACCATCTCAGAACCTGGAATCTACAATAAACTAAGATTCTTTATATATAAAAGAAACCAACAAGTTATACACATTAGATATAACAACACTTGGTTTAAAGATCATTTATTTTAAACTCTTAAAAATGTATCCTTTAATATTGAAAGTAAGACAATAATTTCAGATCCAAACAAACAGAGAAAATGGACACTAGATTTTGATCCTTCTTGCTCTCCTCTCTCCTCTCATAGAGTGGAGAAAGTAGGGGGAGGCAGGGTGTACAGCCCGGACCGGCGGAGGAGGGTTTAGCCCGGACAGGCTTCTCTCCTTGACCCTGCTTCCCTTGAAAAAATTATTTTTTTTCATATTGCAATTATAACTTTCCAATTTTTTTAAATAATATTCAGAAAGGTGTTTTATTATGGGCACCTCCCAATCTGTACACACATAATCAATTGGAAATTGTCTGTCTTACAAGAATAAATATACCCACCCCAGCGATAAGAATTTAAATAGCTTTTTCAGTCAAATAAAACCCATAATTACTCAATTTTAAACCGATTAGATGGAATTCTCAGACGCCATTTTAGAAAATGGCCACGCCCCTTCGGCAATGCATGATGGGAGCACTTCCTGAAACTCTCCGTTTTTTTTGTTAAATATCTCTGGATATAAGCCACCAAAAATTAAGATGAGAGGATATTTACCATCCCAAAAGGGAGTTCTCTTAAGCAAGAGCGTGTTAGAGTATACAATTTAAAACTCAGAAAAAACCGTGACAAGAGTTGGACACACACAGACTATACCTGACCCACATGCACACAGCTGACTCTCATGGAGCAAATCCAAGATCAGTCTATTTTATTAAGACAAAAGCATGTCCTGGGGTCTTGCGGTGTATAGTGACACAGAGCAGTGCTTAGAGTTTAACACTGATTAGCATTTAGCCATTTAGCGCTTAGCTTCATAGCATGTAGCTACTTAGCGATTAGCTTCATAGCGTTTTGCTATTTCTCCAAAAACCGACAGAAGGATGAACCCGTTGCTCCAATTCCAGCTGACTCCTGAGCAGGATGTGAGTATTACCCAGCTGTTCTATCAAAGTCGAATAACAGAAGAGGCTTAAACCTGAAAGGATACTAACTCCAGAGTCTCTAATAGGACTTGGACTCAAAGCCAGAAGCCCGGTGAGCTTTAACAAGCTAAATAAAAAAGCGTAATAACATTTAGCTCTTGTTCAAAAACCGAGAGAAGGATGACCCCAGCTGACCCCTGAGCGGTGTGTGAGTTTTACCCAGCTGTCCTATCAAAGTCGAGCAACAGAAGAGGCTCAAACCTTAAAGGATCCTAACTCCAGAGTCTCTTCTAGGACTGGAACTCAGAGCTGGAGACCAAAACCATAACCCGACTTCTAACCCTAACCAATGCCTGAACTCTGACCCTAACCAGTAAACCCGGTGCCTAAACCTAAGGCTTTGAACCCGATGCCTAAACCTAACCCTATCCTTAGAACTTAACCCTAACCATAACCTTAATCCTAACCATAACCATTTAAACCGATTGCCTAAACCTAACCAGTTGATCCTAAATAAAACTGTGAATCCTTTTCAAAATTACCTTACAATTAGATTACTATAAACTTAGTGGGACACACCCTGGGGTTTGATCAACCTCAGCGGGGCCTTCCTTGGGAGAGGGTGTCTGGTGGTAATGGCCGAAACATCCAATGACCCTGAGGTACACTACTGATGATGTGTCACCTAATATATAGATTTAGAAAAACAAAAAATAGCTAAAAATAGTCCAAATTGTTTTTTACAAACAAAATAATACAAAAACATGAAGTCAAAACAACTCCTTAAAAACTTCAATATAGGACAAAAACAAAAAAAGAAAATCAAAACCTATCAAATTAATAAAAAAGCACTTTCATCTAAAGACCAAACCTAAACTTACATTAGAAAACGAATAAGAAAACTATTACATGAAAACTACGGTTTAAAACCAATTCGGTAAAGGGGATATGTGAAGAAGGGGGAGTATTGATGACGTGCGTGGGCCAGTGCATTGCCTTTGGCTCCCTATTCCAAACCGCCCAGTCGTTGGATGAAGCGGGGGGAGTCATCGAGATAACTCCAAAAACCTAACCCAGCCCGTGCCATCGGATGAGCAAACTCTCTTTTTAAAAACGGTTTGCATATCCCCACCAAAACAATGAACACAAAGAAGGAATAAAGATGAATTGCCGAAACCATCTCAGAACCTGGAATCTACAATAAACTAAGATTCTTTATATATAAAAGAAACCAACAAGTTATACACATTAGATATAACAACACTTGGTTTAAAGATCATTTATTTTAAACTCTTAAAAATGTATCCTTTAATATTGAAAGTAAGACAATAATTTCAGATCCAAACAAACAGAGAAAATGGACACTAGATTTTGATCCTTCTTGCTCTCCTCTCTCCTCTCATAGAGTGGAGAAAGTAGGGGGAGGCAGGGTGTACAGCCCGGACCGGCGGAGGAGGGTTTAGCCCGGACAGGCTTCTCTCCTTGACCCTGCTTCCCTTGAAAAAATTATTTTTTTTCATATTGCAATTATAACTTTCCAATTTTTTTAAATAATATTCAGAAAGGTGTTTTATTATGGGCACCTCCCAATCTGTACACACATAATCAATTGGAAATTGTCTGTCTTACAAGAATAAATATACCCACCCCAGCGATAAGAATTTAAATAGCTTTTTCAGTCAAATAAAACCCATAATTACTCAATTTTAAACCGATTAGATGGAATTCTCAGACGCCATTTTAGAAAATGGCCACGCCCCTTCGGCAATGCATGATGGGAGCACTTCCTGAAACTCTCCGTTTTTTTTGTTAAATATCTCTGGATATAAGCCACCAAAAATTAAGATGAGAGGATATTTACCATCCCAAAAGGGAGTTCTCTTAAGCAAGAGCGTGTTAGAGTATACAATTTAAAACTCAGAAAAAACCGTGACAAGAGTTGGACACACACAGACTATACCTGACCCACATGCACACAGCTGACTCTCATGGAGCAAATCCAAGATCAGTCTATTTTATTAAGACAAAAGCATGTCCTGGGGTCTTGCGGTGTATAGTGACACAGAGCAGTGCTTAGAGTTTAACACTGATTAGCATTTAGCCATTTAGCGCTTAGCTTCATAGCATGTAGCTACTTAGCGATTAGCTTCATAGCGTTTTGCTATTTCTCCAAAAACCGACAGAAGGATGAACCCGTTGCTCCAATTCCAGCTGACTCCTGAGCAGGATGTGAGTATTACCCAGCTGTTCTATCAAAGTCGAATAACAGAAGAGGCTTAAACCTGAAAGGATACTAACTCCAGAGTCTCTAATAGGACTTGGACTCAAAGCCAGAAGCCCGGTGAGCTTTAACAAGCTAAATAAAAAAGCGTAATAACATTTAGCTCTTGTTCAAAAACCGAGAGAAGGATGACCCCAGCTGACCCCTGAGCGGTGTGTGAGTTTTACCCAGCTGTCCTATCAAAGTCGAGCAACAGAAGAGGCTCAAACCTTAAAGGATCCTAACTCCAGAGTCTCTTCTAGGACTGGAACTCAGAGCTGGAGACCAAAACCATAACCCGACTTCTAACCCTAACCAATGCCTGAACTCTGACCCTAACCAGTAAACCCGGTGCCTAAACCTAAGGCTTTGAACCCGATGCCTAAACCTAACCCTATCCTTAGAACTTAACCCTAACCATAACCTTAATCCTAACCATAACCATTTAAACCGATTGCCTAAACCTAACCAGTTGATCCTAAATAAAACTGTGAATCCTTTTCAAAATTACCTTACAATTAGATTACTATAAACTTAGTGGGACACACCCTGGGGTTTGATCAACCTCAGCGGGGCCTTCCTTGGGAGAGGGTGTCTGGTGGTAATGGCCGAAACATCCAATGACCCTGAGGTACACTACTGATGATGTGTCACCTAATATATAGATTTAGAAAAACAAAAAATAGCTAAAAATAGTCCAAATTGTTTTTTACAAACAAAATAATACAAAAACATGAAGTCAAAACAACTCCTTAAAAACTTCAATATAGGACAAAAACAAAAAAAGAAAATCAAAACCTATCAAATTAATAAAAAAGCACTTTCATCTAAAGACCAAACCTAAACTTACATTAGAAAACGAATAAGAAAACTATTACATGAAAACTACGGTTTAAAACCAATTCGGTAAAGGGGATATGTGAAGAAGGGGGAGTATTGATGACGTGCGTGGGCCAGTGCATTGCCTTTGGCTCCCTATTCCAAACCGCCCAGTCGTTGGATGAAGCGGGGGGAGTCATCGAGATAACTCCAAAAACCTAACCCAGCCCGTGCCATCGGATGAGCAAACTCTCTTTTTAAAAACGGTTTGCATATCCCCACCAAAACAATGAACACAAAGAAGGAATAAAGATGAATTGCCGAAACCATCTCAGAACCTGGAATCTACAATAAACTAAGATTCTTTATATATAAAAGAAACCAACAAGTTATACACATTAGATATAACAACACTTGGTTTAAAGATCATTTATTTTAAACTCTTAAAAATGTATCCTTTAATATTGAAAGTAAGACAATAATTTCAGATCCAAACAAACAGAGAAAATGGACACTAGATTTTGATCCTTCTTGCTCTCCTCTCTCCTCTCATAGAGTGGAGAAAGTAGGGGGAGGCAGGGTGTACAGCCCGGACCGGCGGAGGAGGGTTTAGCCCGGACAGGCTTCTCTCCTTGACCCTGCTTCCCTTGAAAAAATTATTTTTTTTCATATTGCAATTATAACTTTCCAATTTTTTTAAATAATATTCAGAAAGGTGTTTTATTATGGGCACCTCCCAATCTGTACACACATAATCAATTGGAAATTGTCTGTCTTACAAGAATAAATATACCCACCCCAGCGATAAGAATTTAAATAGCTTTTTCAGTCAAATAAAACCCATAATTACTCAATTTTAAACCGATTAGATGGAATTCTCAGACGCCATTTTAGAAAATGGCCACGCCCCTTCGGCAATGCATGATGGGAGCACTTCCTGAAACTCTCCGTTTTTTTTGTTAAATATCTCTGGATATAAGCCACCAAAAATTAAGATGAGAGGATATTTACCATCCCAAAAGGGAGTTCTCTTAAGCAAGAGCGTGTTAGAGTATACAATTTAAAACTCAGAAAAAACCGTGACAAGAGTTGGACACACACAGACTATACCTGACCCACATGCACACAGCTGACTCTCATGGAGCAAATCCAAGATCAGTCTATTTTATTAAGACAAAAGCATGTCCTGGGGTCTTGCGGTGTATAGTGACACAGAGCAGTGCTTAGAGTTTAACACTGATTAGCATTTAGCCATTTAGCGCTTAGCTTCATAGCATGTAGCTACTTAGCGATTAGCTTCATAGCGTTTTGCTATTTCTCCAAAAACCGACAGAAGGATGAACCCGTTGCTCCAATTCCAGCTGACTCCTGAGCAGGATGTGAGTATTACCCAGCTGTTCTATCAAAGTCGAATAACAGAAGAGGCTTAAACCTGAAAGGATACTAACTCCAGAGTCTCTAATAGGACTTGGACTCAAAGCCAGAAGCCCGGTGAGCTTTAACAAGCTAAATAAAAAAGCGTAATAACATTTAGCTCTTGTTCAAAAACCGAGAGAAGGATGACCCCAGCTGACCCCTGAGCGGTGTGTGAGTTTTACCCAGCTGTCCTATCAAAGTCGAGCAACAGAAGAGGCTCAAACCTTAAAGGATCCTAACTCCAGAGTCTCTTCTAGGACTGGAACTCAGAGCTGGAGACCAAAACCATAACCCGACTTCTAACCCTAACCAATGCCTGAACTCTGACCCTAACCAGTAAACCCGGTGCCTAAACCTAAGGCTTTGAACCCGATGCCTAAACCTAACCCTATCCTTAGAACTTAACCCTAACCATAACCTTAATCCTAACCATAACCATTTAAACCGATTGCCTAAACCTAACCAGTTGATCCTAAATAAAACTGTGAATCCTTTTCAAAATTACCTTACAATTAGATTACTATAAACTTAGTGGGACACACCCTGGGGTTTGATCAACCTCAGCGGGGCCTTCCTTGGGAGAGGGTGTCTGGTGGTAATGGCCGAAACATCCAATGACCCTGAGGTACACTACTGATGATGTGTCACCTAATATATAGATTTAGAAAAACAAAAAATAGCTAAAAATAGTCCAAATTGTTTTTTACAAACAAAATAATACAAAAACATGAAGTCAAAACAACTCCTTAAAAACTTCAATATAGGACAAAAACAAAAAAAGAAAATCAAAACCTATCAAATTAATAAAAAAGCACTTTCATCTAAAGACCAAACCTAAACTTACATTAGAAAACGAATAAGAAAACTATTACATGAAAACTACGGTTTAAAACCAATTCGGTAAAGGGGATATGTGAAGAAGGGGGAGTATTGATGACGTGCGTGGGCCAGTGCATTGCCTTTGGCTCCCTATTCCAAACCGCCCAGTCGTTGGATGAAGCGGGGGGAGTCATCGAGATAACTCCAAAAACCTAACCCAGCCCGTGCCATCGGATGAGCAAACTCTCTTTTTAAAAACGGTTTGCATATCCCCACCAAAACAATGAACACAAAGAAGGAATAAAGATGAATTGCCGAAACCATCTCAGAACCTGGAATCTACAATAAACTAAGATTCTTTATATATAAAAGAAACCAACAAGTTATACACATTAGATATAACAACACTTGGTTTAAAGATCATTTATTTTAAACTCTTAAAAATGTATCCTTTAATATTGAAAGTAAGACAATAATTTCAGATCCAAACAAACAGAGAAAATGGACACTAGATTTTGATCCTTCTTGCTCTCCTCTCTCCTCTCATAGAGTGGAGAAAGTAGGGGGAGGCAGGGTGTACAGCCCGGACCGGCGGAGGAGGGTTTAGCCCGGACAGGCTTCTCTCCTTGACCCTGCTTCCCTTGAAAAAATTATTTTTTTTCATATTGCAATTATAACTTTCCAATTTTTTTAAATAATATTCAGAAAGGTGTTTTATTATGGGCACCTCCCAATCTGTACACACATAATCAATTGGAAATTGTCTGTCTTACAAGAATAAATATACCCACCCCAGCGATAAGAATTTAAATAGCTTTTTCAGTCAAATAAAACCCATAATTACTCAATTTTAAACCGATTAGATGGAATTCTCAGACGCCATTTTAGAAAATGGCCACGCCCCTTCGGCAATGCATGATGGGAGCACTTCCTGAAACTCTCCGTTTTTTTTGTTAAATATCTCTGGATATAAGCCACCAAAAATTAAGATGAGAGGATATTTACCATCCCAAAAGGGAGTTCTCTTAAGCAAGAGCGTGTTAGAGTATACAATTTAAAACTCAGAAAAAACCGTGACAAGAGTTGGACACACACAGACTATACCTGACCCACATGCACACAGCTGACTCTCATGGAGCAAATCCAAGATCAGTCTATTTTATTAAGACAAAAGCATGTCCTGGGGTCTTGCGGTGTATAGTGACACAGAGCAGTGCTTAGAGTTTAACACTGATTAGCATTTAGCCATTTAGCGCTTAGCTTCATAGCATGTAGCTACTTAGCGATTAGCTTCATAGCGTTTTGCTATTTCTCCAAAAACCGACAGAAGGATGAACCCGTTGCTCCAATTCCAGCTGACTCCTGAGCAGGATGTGAGTATTACCCAGCTGTTCTATCAAAGTCGAATAACAGAAGAGGCTTAAACCTGAAAGGATACTAACTCCAGAGTCTCTAATAGGACTTGGACTCAAAGCCAGAAGCCCGGTGAGCTTTAACAAGCTAAATAAAAAAGCGTAATAACATTTAGCTCTTGTTCAAAAACCGAGAGAAGGATGACCCCAGCTGACCCCTGAGCGGTGTGTGAGTTTTACCCAGCTGTCCTATCAAAGTCGAGCAACAGAAGAGGCTCAAACCTTAAAGGATCCTAACTCCAGAGTCTCTTCTAGGACTGGAACTCAGAGCTGGAGACCAAAACCATAACCCGACTTCTAACCCTAACCAATGCCTGAACTCTGACCCTAACCAGTAAACCCGGTGCCTAAACCTAAGGCTTTGAACCCGATGCCTAAACCTAACCCTATCCTTAGAACTTAACCCTAACCATAACCTTAATCCTAACCATAACCATTTAAACCGATTGCCTAAACCTAACCAGTTGATCCTAAATAAAACTGTGAATCCTTTTCAAAATTACCTTACAATTAGATTACTATAAACTTAGTGGGACACACCCTGGGGTTTGATCAACCTCAGCGGGGCCTTCCTTGGGAGAGGGTGTCTGGTGGTAATGGCCGAAACATCCAATGACCCTGAGGTACACTACTGATGATGTGTCACCTAATATATAGATTTAGAAAAACAAAAAATAGCTAAAAATAGTCCAAATTGTTTTTTACAAACAAAATAATACAAAAACATGAAGTCAAAACAACTCCTTAAAAACTTCAATATAGGACAAAAACAAAAAAAGAAAATCAAAACCTATCAAATTAATAAAAAAGCACTTTCATCTAAAGACCAAACCTAAACTTACATTAGAAAACGAATAAGAAAACTATTACATGAAAACTACGGTTTAAAACCAATTCGGTAAAGGGGATATGTGAAGAAGGGGGAGTATTGATGACGTGCGTGGGCCAGTGCATTGCCTTTGGCTCCCTATTCCAAACCGCCCAGTCGTTGGATGAAGCGGGGGGAGTCATCGAGATAACTCCAAAAACCTAACCCAGCCCGTGCCATCGGATGAGCAAACTCTCTTTTTAAAAACGGTTTGCATATCCCCACCAAAACAATGAACACAAAGAAGGAATAAAGATGAATTGCCGAAACCATCTCAGAACCTGGAATCTACAATAAACTAAGATTCTTTATATATAAAAGAAACCAACAAGTTATACACATTAGATATAACAACACTTGGTTTAAAGATCATTTATTTTAAACTCTTAAAAATGTATCCTTTAATATTGAAAGTAAGACAATAATTTCAGATCCAAACAAACAGAGAAAATGGACACTAGATTTTGATCCTTCTTGCTCTCCTCTCTCCTCTCATAGAGTGGAGAAAGTAGGGGGAGGCAGGGTGTACAGCCCGGACCGGCGGAGGAGGGTTTAGCCCGGACAGGCTTCTCTCCTTGACCCTGCTTCCCTTGAAAAAATTATTTTTTTTCATATTGCAATTATAACTTTCCAATTTTTTTAAATAATATTCAGAAAGGTGTTTTATTATGGGCACCTCCCAATCTGTACACACATAATCAATTGGAAATTGTCTGTCTTACAAGAATAAATATACCCACCCCAGCGATAAGAATTTAAATAGCTTTTTCAGTCAAATAAAACCCATAATTACTCAATTTTAAACCGATTAGATGGAATTCTCAGACGCCATTTTAGAAAATGGCCACGCCCCTTCGGCAATGCATGATGGGAGCACTTCCTGAAACTCTCCGTTTTTTTTGTTAAATATCTCTGGATATAAGCCACCAAAAATTAAGATGAGAGGATATTTACCATCCCAAAAGGGAGTTCTCTTAAGCAAGAGCGTGTTAGAGTATACAATTTAAAACTCAGAAAAAACCGTGACAAGAGTTGGACACACACAGACTATACCTGACCCACATGCACACAGCTGACTCTCATGGAGCAAATCCAAGATCAGTCTATTTTATTAAGACAAAAGCATGTCCTGGGGTCTTGCGGTGTATAGTGACACAGAGCAGTGCTTAGAGTTTAACACTGATTAGCATTTAGCCATTTAGCGCTTAGCTTCATAGCATGTAGCTACTTAGCGATTAGCTTCATAGCGTTTTGCTATTTCTCCAAAAACCGACAGAAGGATGAACCCGTTGCTCCAATTCCAGCTGACTCCTGAGCAGGATGTGAGTATTACCCAGCTGTTCTATCAAAGTCGAATAACAGAAGAGGCTTAAACCTGAAAGGATACTAACTCCAGAGTCTCTAATAGGACTTGGACTCAAAGCCAGAAGCCCGGTGAGCTTTAACAAGCTAAATAAAAAAGCGTAATAACATTTAGCTCTTGTTCAAAAACCGAGAGAAGGATGACCCCAGCTGACCCCTGAGCGGTGTGTGAGTTTTACCCAGCTGTCCTATCAAAGTCGAGCAACAGAAGAGGCTCAAACCTTAAAGGATCCTAACTCCAGAGTCTCTTCTAGGACTGGAACTCAGAGCTGGAGACCAAAACCATAACCCGACTTCTAACCCTAACCAATGCCTGAACTCTGACCCTAACCAGTAAACCCGGTGCCTAAACCTAAGGCTTTGAACCCGATGCCTAAACCTAACCCTATCCTTAGAACTTAACCCTAACCATAACCTTAATCCTAACCATAACCATTTAAACCGATTGCCTAAACCTAACCAGTTGATCCTAAATAAAACTGTGAATCCTTTTCAAAATTACCTTACAATTAGATTACTATAAACTTAGTGGGACACACCCTGGGGTTTGATCAACCTCAGCGGGGCCTTCCTTGGGAGAGGGTGTCTGGTGGTAATGGCCGAAACATCCAATGACCCTGAGGTACACTACTGATGATGTGTCACCTAATATATAGATTTAGAAAAACAAAAAATAGCTAAAAATAGTCCAAATTGTTTTTTACAAACAAAATAATACAAAAACATGAAGTCAAAACAACTCCTTAAAAACTTCAATATAGGACAAAAACAAAAAAAGAAAATCAAAACCTATCAAATTAATAAAAAAGCACTTTCATCTAAAGACCAAACCTAAACTTACATTAGAAAACGAATAAGAAAACTATTACATGAAAACTACGGTTTAAAACCAATTCGGTAAAGGGGATATGTGAAGAAGGGGGAGTATTGATGACGTGCGTGGGCCAGTGCATTGCCTTTGGCTCCCTATTCCAAACCGCCCAGTCGTTGGATGAAGCGGGGGGAGTCATCGAGATAACTCCAAAAACCTAACCCTAACCCTAACCCTAACCCTAACCCTAACCCTAACCCTAACCCTAACCCTAAGGGTTAGGGTTAGGGTTAAGGTTAATTGAACTCCTCAACATTTGCCTCAACAATAATGATTTTACATTTAATAACAAACAATACCTCCAAATTCACGGAACAGCCATGGGTCAGAGATACGCGCCATCATATGCGAACATTTATATGAGCGAGTGGGAGCGAGAGGCATTGGCCAAATGCACCCGACAACCACTTCTTTATCTCCGTTTTTTAGACGACATATTTGGCATTTGGCACCACGACATCACTTTATTTTCTGATTTTATCAACACACTCAATAACCACCACCCATCTATAAAAGTAAAATACACCATAGACCCCTCTCATGTTAATTTCCTGGACACTACAGTTTTTTTTGATAATTCCATTAATTCGGCTCCTCACAAACTTCTCACTAAAGTCTTTTTCAAAACTACTGATACACACGCACTACTACATAAAAAAAGTTACCATCCGAAACATACATTTAAAGGCTTAATAAAATCACAAATCATCCGTTTCTATAGACTATCTTCGACACCCTCAGATCTTCACGAATCAATTGCAATTCTATTCTCCGCACTCAGACACAGGGGCTACTCTAAACGATTCCTCCGCCACATTAAAAATAATACTTTGGCCTCCCTCGCCCTCACTCGCTCCAACAACACAGATGCTCCACCCCAGCCTCCGGTCTCGGAGGGACTCCCAACCACAGGGCCCCCAACAATAAAATCCACCTATCTCCCTAGTTTAAGCCCTAACCCTAACCCTACTAACCCTACTAACCCTAACCTAGGCCCCAATCCTAATCCTAACCCAACCCAGAACCTAAACCCTAACCCTAACCTAGGCCCCAATCCTAACCCTAACCCAACCCAGTTCCTAAACCCTAACCCTAACCCTATTAACCCTACTAACCCTAACCTAGGCCCCAATCCTAAACCTAACTCAACCCAGTACCTAAACCCTAACCCTAACCCTAACCTAGGCCCTAACCCTAACCATAACCCTAACCCTCTCTCCGAGACCACAACCAATCATCCTCCCAATAACCTGGAAATCAAACCCATATTAATTCCATTCATATCTACATTCTCTCATCAAACAACCAGACTCCATAACCTCATTAAACAAAACTTCTCCCACACCCAAACAATACATCCGGCCTTCCATAACCACAACACAATTTCAGCATATAGAAAAAATCAAAGTCTCCATAGCCTCCTCATAAAATCCAAATTTACAGACAATAGACCCCCCATTCAAATACAATATATTACACATTACAAAAATAGAAAATTTATATCCAACCCCCACAGCACCACAGCATTTCCAACACTCGGCACATTCTCCCTTAACACTACTAACGTAATATACATTATCACATGCACCACTTGCCATAAACACTATATAGGAGAGACGAAACATACAATACTTACACGCCTCAAACAACATATGTATAGCATTGGGGAAGGCAAATTAACCACCCACCTGGTCAAACATTTCCAGCAACACCCCACCAATAAACTAATAATCTCAGGTTTGGAGAGCAACGACCAATGGACTGTTGGGCAGAGAAAGAGGGCAGAAAAATTATGGATCCATAAAATGAACACCATTGTGCCTACGGGCCTGAATGATGACACCATCCAGTTGCGACAGGCCCGTAGAGTATCCTGACCTGCCCCTTTCTCTGCCCCATGGTCCTGACTGTTGTGCTCTGCCTGGGGATTGAACCCTGGTCCCCGGGATGGTGGAGCTGTACTCTACCAACCTGACTATCACCACATTGTCAAATTTCCAACCGGTTTGAACGAAATAGGTCAGTAGGCCAGTGCCACAAAAATCAAACCCCTGAATCCTAAACCCCAACCCTAACCCAAACCTAACCCTAACCCTAACCCTAACCCTAACCCTAACCCTAACCCTAACCCACAGCATTCCACCAGGGCGCCCCATCGTGTCGGATTGCGGTAGCGAAAGCTATGGAGTGGCAGAGTATATAGACTCCTTCTTAACCCCAATATCAATTAAACACCAGAGTTACCTGAAGAACACGCAGGATTTTGTAAATCGGGTGCGAGACATAAAAACGCGGGAGCCCTGTATGCTTTTCACAATGGACGTCAGCAGCCTTTATACCAATATCGACACGACCTTAGGCTTGCTATCAATTAAAAAATGGATGAACAAATACCCAGTAGAGGGTCGGCCTGACAAAGAAATTTTACAACTACTCCATCTGAGTTTAACAAAAAACGATTTCCAATTCGATAGACAAACGTACATCCAAATTAAAGGCACAGCCATGGGTAAAAAATTCGCACCAGCCTATGCCAACATTTATATGGCAGATTGGGAAGAAACTGCCCTCCAAAAATGTGAAAAACGTCCAGCTTATTACTTCAGATACCTCGACGACATCTGGGGCATCTGGACCCACCCGAAACAGGATTTCGAAAAGTTTGTTAAAACCCTAAACAGCCACCACGCCTTTATCAAAGTTATACCAGAGACAAGCGACACACACGTCAATTTTCTGGACACCACAGTCTGTAAAGGCACAGACTTTAAAGAAAATGGCAAACTCGAAACTAAAGTTTACTTCAAACCAACCGACACGCACGCTCTGCTCCACAAACAGAGTTTTCATCCTAAACACGTCTTCCCGGGAATTGTCAAATCTCAACTACTGAGATTTGACAGAATATGCTCCAGACAACAGGACAAAGACGAGGCTAAAACTATTCTTTTCAAGACACTGAAACAAAGAGGTTACTCCAGGTCCCTTCTCCGTAGAATACAAAAAACGGTCCACCAGGATACAGAGATCCTAGGGACTCCAGGGGAAGAGGATAAAAATATCATCCCCTTAATCTCAGTATTTTCCAAATACACCAAACAGGTAAATGACACAATAAAAAATAACTTCAGGGAGTTACTGGCTAACACCACACTGGGGGATAACTTTAGAGTTATCTCAGCCTATAAGAAAAACCCTAACCTCAGGGACCTGCTGGTTAGGGCCAAATTGGGGACACCAATGTCACGCCCACAAAGACCAAGGGCAATAACCACCAAAAACCTGGCAACAGGGGCAGTCTACCAGCTCCCTCAAAATATCCCCATGACGACATCAAACTGCGTCTACATCATACAGTGTAGAAAATGCCCGATGAAATATGTAGGTGAAACACGTAACTCCCTGAGGACCCGCCTGTCTCACCATAAATATAACATTGGACACAACCAAAAAGCGGACACTTACCTGGTCCAGCACTTCCGAAAACACGGATTCGGAAACTTCCATATGAGGGGACTCCAACACAACCCAGACTGGACAACCTACCAAAGAAGAAGGACAGAGAGAGACTGGACCACCAGACTGGGGACAAAGTTCCCCAATGGACTAAATGAGAAATACCTCTTAGCAGGTCAACCTCATTAGAGGTCTTTCTTGAAACAAATGTACACAGGTTCAATTGCTGTTTTTTGAAAAAAAAGAAAAAAAACTGAAGTGTTATAATAAAACAAAATGTAAAACCGCTATCTTCTATAAAAATGTGTCTGTATGGTTTTATCAAAACCCACCCCCTGTTTGGAAAACATGTTGCACAAAAACTGTATAAAGTTCTAAATACCAATTAAAAAAAGTTTGTGTTAAAAAAATAAAAAAATGAAAGGGAAAATGATGACACAAGGGGACAGGTTAAAGGCAGAAAACCAAGGAATGGAACCGCCAGGTTCTGTTCATGGCCACAGCCCAAACAAACCCAGTTCTGAATCCCTCCGAAGGAAATATAATCTGAATTCACAATAGAAATGGATCCCTTTTCCTCTCCTCTCTTCTCTCATGAAAATGAGAGAATAGGGGGAGGCAGAGTGTCAGCCCGTGCAGGCGGGGGAGAGCTCTTGCCCGCACAGGCGTCTCTCCCTAACTCTGCTTCCCCTAAATGCCCTAACCCAAACAAACCCAGATCGGGGTTCCTCCAGAAAACAAGATATTCTGAAAAAATGTTCACAGTAGAAATAAACCCCTTTTCCTCTCCTCTCTTCTCTCATGAAAATGAGAGAATAGGGGGAGGCAGAGTGCCAGCCCGTACAGGCAGGGGAGAGCTCTTGCCCGCACAGGCGTCTCTCCCTAACTCTGCTTCCCCTAAATGCCCTAACCCAAACAAACCCAGATCGGGGTTCCTCCAGAAAACAAGATATTCTAAAAAAATGTTCACAGTAGAAATAAACCCCTTTTCCTCTCCTCTTTTCTCTCATGAAAATGAGAGTAGAGGGAGGCAGAGTGTCAGCCCGTATAGGAAGGGGAGAGCTCTTGCCCGCACGGGCGTCTCTCCCCGACTCTGCTTCCCTTAAATATTTCTAATTATAATAAAAAAATATTTCTATTTCTTTTTTTAAAAAATTTTGAAAAATAATTTTAGTAGGGGCACCACCCAACATTTATACACATAATTTTTTAGAAATTTTCTATCTTGCAAGAAAAAATATACCCACCTCAACGAAGATGATAGATGGTCTAACCACTCATATCAATCAAAAATATAAATTTTTATTTTTGAAAAATATCAAAAAATAATTTTAACCTAGGTACCCTCTTTTCTTTATATAAATTTTTTTTCATGACTTTTCTATATTTCAGGAAAGCAGGAAACCTTACCCTGACCTCATACAGGAAGTGAGAGGCTCCAACCAGGAAGTAACATAAAGAAATAAGGAGGCGTTCTACTAAAACAACACATTTGCCTGGTCAAAACAGTGTCCCAAAATTCTACAAACAGGAACAGTTACTTAGGAATGAATAAGGAACCTTACAAAGGTCTCATTTATGCTAATAAAAACGGGTTTTAATACTTAAACATTTTTTTGCTAATTTGCATAATCAAACCAGCTGGGGTGGATGGGGGACTCCTCCCACACAGGTGAAAACCGAAACCGCGATTGAAAAAGATCTTCAGGAGAATGACCTCCCTAACCAAAAATCCTCACATCTCAAGACTGTTTGCAAGGCCATATCCTATGGTGAGTCTTCCAGAAATAGCGTTCTATTGTCTGACTTGTATGAGCATATCCTGGAGTTGTGCGTTGTAATAGGAACACAGGTATGTCTCAGAGATTTCTGTAGTTGTGCGTTGTATTTGGAACACAGAAATCTCAAATAGAATCCAGGGTGTCTGGAAGAGTCAAGTAGGCAGAGCTCTGGCGCAAAAAGCTTGATTTTTTTCAGCCCTCAGAGTGACTAGGAAGGCAATGCTTGTCATGGCTGGTTCTAGTTGTCTCTGTGGGTGACATCTTAATGGAAGCTATGGAGAGTCAAGGAGGCAGAGCCCTGGCGAAAAATTCCTTGTTTCCTCCAAACCCTCATGATAACTGGAAAGGCAATGCTGGTCATGGCTGGTTCTGGTTGTTTTGTGGGAGCTTCCTATGGTAATCTGTTTCTGTGAAACTGTAAAACTTAAAAACCTAACCAAGCCTCCTTCCAGAGGAAGACAAGCCCGATTCTCAGAACCTGACTGGCCAGACTAGGGATACCTTGCGGTGATAACGAATAGTCTGTGCTGAGCAGGTGGTAAGTATGCGGCCCCCCCAGGTCCGACTCTAGGACAGCACGTGGGGTGTGGTGGTCTAGGGCATCAAGACCTTAAACGTTGCCCAGTCTTCTATGGGGTATAGCCTCAACCATACAACGATACATTTCTGCACTACACACGCTCAATCAGAATCTTTTCTCCAAAAAAAACCAAACAAATTGGACTCCTTCAAATTGTCATTTCCCTCCAAATTTCCATCCCCTGGTCCAACTTAGGGACCAGGCCGTGGATGCAACGGGACCTAAGAGCTCCTCTCACCATCTCCGGATCCACCAAGAAAAACTTACCATATGTTTCTGATTAGAACAAACATTAAGACGAAGTAAAATCCTTTCTTAGAAAAAGGTTAAAGAATTGTTCACCAAGCTAAAATAATTTAATTTTCCTAAAAACCTAATCTTGACCTTTTGAATTGAACTAATTGAACTCTACACCTAACCCTACCAAGTTACTTCTACTTAAAACTTAACCAGGTAACCCTATACTTAGAACTTAATCCTAACCCTTACCATTGAACCCTATACCTAAACCTAACCCTAACCATTCAACCCTAACCCTAAACCTAACCACTTAACCCTAGCCCTAATCCTAACCCAGTAGTTTTCCTAAAAACCTAACCCTAAACTAATTAAGCTCTACGCCTAACCCTAACCAGATACTTTTACCTAAGCTTGAGTAATTTAATTCTACTTATCTGGATTTAATCCTTACCCTAACCATTCAACCCTACACCTAAACCTAACCCTAACCATTCAACCCTAACCCTAAACCTAACCACTTAACCCTAGCCCTAATCCTAACCCAGTAGTTTTCCTAAAAACCTAACCCTAAACTAATTAAGCTCTACGCCTAACCCTAACCAGATACTTTTACCTAAGCTTGAGTAATTTAATTCTACTTATCTGGATTTAATCCTTACCCTAACCATTCAACCCTACACCTAAACCTAACCACTTAACCCCAGCCCTGAACCTAACCTAATACCTGAAAACCTAACCCTATGCCTAGACATGACCCTAAAATCCTAACCCTAACCACTCAACCCTACGCCTAAACCTAACCACTTAACCCTAGCCCTAAACCTAACCCTAAAAACGAACCGTTCAACCTTAGGCCTATACATGACCTTAATCCTAACCCTAACCGTTCAATCCTACGCCTAAAAAACCTAACCCCTTAACCCTAAACCTAACCCTTAAACTAACCATTTAAACCCTAAACCATCAACCTCTGGACCTAAAGAAACTAACCCTAAAAAAACATCAGTTAGAAGCCCTAACCCGAAATCGGTTGATCCCTAAAAACGAAACTAATAATCCTGTCTAAAATTACCTTAGACTTACTATAAACTTAGTGGGACACACCCTGGGGTTTGATCAACCTCAGCGGGGCCATCCTTGGGAGAGGGTGTCTGGTGGTAATGGCCGAAACACCCAATGACCCTGAGGTGCACTACTGATGATGTGTCACCTTTTATATAGATTTAGAAAAACAGAAAATAACCAAAAATAGTCCAAATTGATTTTTACAAAACAATACAAAAAAAAGAAAAACATTAAATCAAAACAAATCCTTAAAACTTCAATGCAGGACAAGAACAAAAAAGAAAACCAAAGCCTACCAAATAAAAAATTACTTTTGTTAAAAAAAACAAATTAACCTAACTTACAAAAAACGAATAAAATAGGGATTAAATTAAAACTACAGTTTAAAACCAAATTCGACAAAGGGGATATGTGAGACTGGAGAGTATTGACAACGTGCGTCGGCCAGTGCATTGCCTTTGGCTCCCCAGACCAAACTGCCCAGTCGTCGGACGAAGCGGGGGGGGTCATCGAGATAGATCTTCTAAACCTAACCCAGAGGGACACCAATCAGCTAGACAAGGAAGTTATCAACCTGTCCACCCATTATGTCTTAACACCAGCTCAGAGACAACTTTTGAAGAAAGGCCTTTCTTTCATACCATCAGGGAAAACCACAGACGGTCAAAGAGTCTCTTTACAGGCCAACCTAACGGAATACCACAGGCGACTCAAATTATGCGCCTACTTTGGGCCAACAACAGCCCCCCAAAAAAAGCCTTTTATGCCAAAATCTCAATGGGAACCAACACCAGACAAATTACCACCAGAACTACTAACCTTAATTAAAACGGATCAGGCAATAGTAAAGTCAACGAAACAGGACAAAAACCCAACAAACCTCACGGCGGAAGAAGAACAGGCATTAGAGGAACTGATGAACAAAACAGACATTGTAATTAAACCAGCAGATAAGGGAAGTGCCACAGTTATTATGGACAGAACCAAGTATATTCATGAGGCCCTACGCCAACTCAATGACAACACATACTACAAAACCCTAAAAAAACCAATCTATCCAGAAACGGCTATCGAAATTGCAGAAATCCTTGAGACTCTATACAACAAAAAAGCCCTGAACAGAAAACAGATCTCATATCTAAAAGGTAAAGGTCCTCCGAGACCAAGGTATTTTTACCTCCTCCCCAAAATTCATAAACCACCTGAAACATGGACCATCCCCCACAGCATTCCACCAGGGCGCCCCATCGTGTCGGATTGCGGTAGCGAAAGCTATGGAGTGGCAGAGTATATAGACTCCTTCTTAACCCCAATATCAATTAAACACCAGAGTTACCTGAAGAACACGCAGGATTTTGTAAATCGGGTGCGAGACATAAAAACGCGGGAGCCCTGTATGCTTTTCACAATGGACGTCAGCAGCCTTTATACCAATATCGACACGACCTTAGGCTTGCTATCAATTAAAAAATGGATGAACAAATACCCAGTAGAGGGTCGGCCTGACAAAGAAATTTTACAACTACTCCATCTGAGTTTAACAAAAAACGATTTCCAATTCGATAGACAAACGTACATCCAAATTAAAGGCACAGCCATGGGTAAAAAATTCGCACCAGCCTATGCCAACATTTATATGGCAGATTGGGAAGAAACTGCCCTCCAAAAATGTGAAAAACGTCCAGCTTATTACTTCAGATACCTCGACGACATCTGGGGCATCTGGACCCACCCGAAACAGGATTTCGAAAAGTTTGTTAAAACCCTAAACAGCCACCACGCCTTTATCAAAGTTATACCAGAGACAAGCGACACACACGTCAATTTTCTGGACACCACAGTCTGTAAAGGCACAGACTTTAAAGAAAATGGCAAACTCGAAACTAAAGTTTACTTCAAACCAACCGACACGCACGCTCTGCTCCACAAACAGAGTTTTCATCCTAAACACGTCTTCCCGGGAATTGTCAAATCTCAACTACTGAGATTTGACAGAATATGCTCCAGACAACAGGACAAAGACGAGGCTAAAACTATTCTTTTCAAGACACTGAAACAAAGAGGTTACTCCAGGTCCCTTCTCCGTAGAATACAAAAAACGGTCCACCAGGATACAGAGATCCTAGGGACTCCAGGGGAAGAGGATAAAAATATCATCCCCTTAATCTCAGTATTTTCCAAATACACCAAACAGGTAAATGACACAATAAAAAATAACTTCAGGGAGTTACTGGCTAACACCACACTGGGGGATAACTTTAGAGTTATCTCAGCCTATAAGAAAAACCCTAACCTCAGGGACCTGCTGGTTAGGGCCAAATTGGGGACACCAATGTCACGCCCACAAAGACCAAGGGCAATAACCACCAAAAACCTGGCAACAGGGGCAGTCTACCAGCTCCCTCAAAATATCCCCATGACGACATCAAACTGCGTCTACATCATACAGTGTAGAAAATGCCCGATGAAATATGTAGGTGAAACACGTAACTCCCTGAGGACCCGCCTGTCTCACCATAAATATAACATTGGACACAACCAAAAAGCGGACACTTACCTGGTCCAGCACTTCCGAAAACACGGATTCGGAAACTTCCATATGAGGGGACTCCAACACAACCCAGACTGGACAACCTACCAAAGAAGAAGGACAGAGAGAGACTGGACCACCAGACTGGGGACAAAGTTCCCCAATGGACTAAATGAGAAATACCTCTTAGCAGGTCAACCTCATTAGAGGTCTTTCTTGAAACAAATGTACACAGGTTCAATTGCTGTTTTTTGAAAAAAAAGGAAAAAAAACTGAAGTGTTATAATAAAACAAAATGTAAAACCGCTATCTTCTATAAAAATGTGTCTGTATGGTTTTATCAAAACCCACCCCCTGTTTGGAAAACATGTTGCACAAAAACTGTATAAAGTTCTAAATACCAATTAAAAAAAGTTTGTGTTAAAAAAATAAAAAAATGAAAGGGAAAATGATGACACAAGGGGACAGGTTAAAGGCAGAAAACCAAGGAATGGAACCGCCAGGTTCTGTTCATGGCCACAGCCCAAACAAACCCAGTTCTGAATCCCTCCGAAGGAAATATAATCTGAATTCACAATAGAAATGGATCCCTTTTCCTCTCCTCTCTTCTCTCATGAAAATGAGAGAATAGGGGGAGGCAGAGTGTCAGCCCGTGCAGGCGGGGGAGAGCTCTTGCCCGCACAGGCGTCTCTCCCTAACTCTGCTTCCCCTAAATGCCCTAACCCAAACAAACCCAGATCGGGGTTCCTCCAGAAAACAAGATATTCTGAAAAAATGTTCACAGTAGAAATAAACCCCTTTTCCTCTCCTCTCTTCTCTCATGAAAATGAGAGAATAGGGGGAGGCAGAGTGCCAGCCCGTACAGGCAGGGGAGAGCTCTTGCCCGCACAGGCGTCTCTCCCTAACTCTGCTTCCCCTAAATGCCCTAACCCAAACAAACCCAGATCGGGGTTCCTCCAGAAAACAAGATATTCTAAAAAAATGTTCACAGTAGAAATAAACCCCTTTTCCTCTCCTCTTTTCTCTCATGAAAATGAGAGTAGAGGGAGGCAGAGTGTCAGCCCGTATAGGAAGGGGAGAGCTCTTGCCCGCACGGGCGTCTCTCCCCGACTCTGCTTCCCTTAAATATTTCTAATTATAATAAAAAAATATTTCTATTTCTTTTTTTAAAAAATTTTGAAAAATAATTTTAGTAGGGGCACCACCCAACATTTATACACATAATTTTTTAGAAATTTTCTATCTTGCAAGAAAAAATATACCCACCTCAACGAAGATGATAGATGGTCTAACCACTCATATCAATCAAAAATATAAATTTTTATTTTTGAAAAATATCAAAAAATAATTTTAACCTAGGTACCCTCTTTTCTTTATATAAATTTTTTTTCATGACTTTTCTATATTTCAGGAAAGCAGGAAACCTTACCCTGACCTCATACAGGAAGTGAGAGGCTCCAACCAGGAAGTAACATAAAGAAATAAGGAGGCGTTCTACTAAAACAACACATTTGCCTGGTCAAAACAGTGTCCCAAAATTCTACAAACAGGAACAGTTACTTAGGAATGAATAAGGAACCTTACAAAGGTCTCATTTATGCTAATAAAAACGGGTTTTAATACTTAAACATTTTTTTGCTAATTTGCATAATCAAACCAGCTGGGGTGGATGGGGGACTCCTCCCACACAGGTGAAAACCGAAACCGCGATTGAAAAAGATCTTCAGGAGAATGACCTCCCTAACCAAAAATCCTCACATCTCAAGACTGTTTGCAAGGCCATATCCTATGGTGAGTCTTCCAGAAATAGCGTTCTATTGTCTGACTTGTATGAGCATATCCTGGAGTTGTGCGTTGTAATAGGAACACAGGTATGTCTCAGAGATTTCTGTAGTTGTGCGTTGTATTTGGAACACAGAAATCTCAAATAGAATCCAGGGTGTCTGGAAGAGTCAAGTAGGCAGAGCTCTGGCGCAAAAAGCTTGATTTTTTTCAGCCCTCAGAGTGACTAGGAAGGCAATGCTTGTCATGGCTGGTTCTAGTTGTCTCTGTGGGTGACATCTTAATGGAAGCTATGGAGAGTCAAGGAGGCAGAGCCCTGGCGAAAAATTCCTTGTTTCCTCCAAACCCTCATGATAACTGGAAAGGCAATGCTGGTCATGGCTGGTTCTGGTTGTTTTGTGGGAGCTTCCTATGGTAATCTGTTTCTGTGAAACTGTAAAACTTAAAAACCTAACCAAGCCTCCTTCCAGAGGAAGACAAGCCCGATTCTCAGAACCTGACTGGCCAGACTAGGGATACCTTGCGGTGATAACGAATAGTCTGTGCTGAGCAGGTGGTAAGTATGCGGCCCCCCCAGGTCCGACTCTAGGACAGCACGTGGGGTGTGGTGGTCTAGGGCATCAAGACCTTAAACGTTGCCCAGTCTTCTATGGGGTATAGCCTCAACCATACAACGATACATTTCTGCACTACACACGCTCAATCAGAATCTTTTCTCCAAAAAAAACCAAACAAATTGGACTCCTTCAAATTGTCATTTCCCTCCAAATTTCCATCCCCTGGTCCAACTTAGGGACCAGGCCGTGGATGCAACGGGACCTAAGAGCTCCTCTCACCATCTCCGGATCCACCAAGAAAAACTTACCATATGTTTCTGATTAGAACAAACATTAAGACGAAGTAAAATCCTTTCTTAGAAAAAGGTTAAAGAATTGTTCACCAAGCTAAAATAATTTAATTTTCCTAAAAACCTAATCTTGACCTTTTGAATTGAACTAATTGAACTCTACACCTAACCCTACCAAGTTACTTCTACTTAAAACTTAACCAGGTAACCCTATACTTAGAACTTAATCCTAACCCTTACCATTGAACCCTATACCTAAACCTAACCCTAACCATTCAACCCTAACCCTAAACCTAACCACTTAACCCTAGCCCTAATCCTAACCCAGTAGTTTTCCTAAAAACCTAACCCTAAACTAATTAAGCTCTACGCCTAACCCTAACCAGATACTTTTACCTAAGCTTGAGTAATTTAATTCTACTTATCTGGATTTAATCCTTACCCTAACCATTCAACCCTACACCTAAACCTAACCCTAACCATTCAACCCTAACCCTAAACCTAACCACTTAACCCTAGCCCTAATCCTAACCCAGTAGTTTTCCTAAAAACCTAACCCTAAACTAATTAAGCTCTACGCCTAACCCTAACCAGATACTTTTACCTAAGCTTGAGTAATTTAATTCTACTTATCTGGATTTAATCCTTACCCTAACCATTCAACCCTACACCTAAACCTAACCACTTAACCCCAGCCCTGAACCTAACCTAATACCTGAAAACCTAACCCTATGCCTAGACATGACCCTAAAATCCTAACCCTAACCACTCAACCCTACGCCTAAACCTAACCACTTAACCCTAGCCCTAAACCTAACCCTAAAAACGAACCGTTCAACCTTAGGCCTATACATGACCTTAATCCTAACCCTAACCGTTCAATCCTACGCCTAAAAAACCTAACCCCTTAACCCTAAACCTAACCCTTAAACTAACCATTTAAACCCTAAACCATCAACCTCTGGACCTAAAGAAACTAACCCTAAAAAAACATCAGTTAGAAGCCCTAACCCGAAATCGGTTGATCCCTAAAAACGAAACTAATAATCCTGTCTAAAATTACCTTAGACTTACTATAAACTTAGTGGGACACACCCTGGGGTTTGATCAACCTCAGCGGGGCCATCCTTGGGAGAGGGTGTCTGGTGGTAATGGCCGAAACACCCAATGACCCTGAGGTGCACTACTGATGATGTGTCACCTTTTATATAGATTTAGAAAAACAGAAAATAACCAAAAATAGTCCAAATTGATTTTTACAAAACAATACAAAAAAAAGAAAAACATTAAATCAAAACAAATCCTTAAAACTTCAATGCAGGACAAGAACAAAAAAGAAAACCAAAGCCTACCAAATAAAAAATTACTTTTGTTAAAAAAAACAAATTAACCTAACTTACAAAAAACGAATAAAATAGGGATTAAATTAAAACTACAGTTTAAAACCAAATTCGACAAAGGGGATATGTGAGACTGGAGAGTATTGACAACGTGCGTCGGCCAGTGCATTGCCTTTGGCTCCCCAGACCAAACTGCCCAGTCGTCGGACGAAGCGGGGGGGGTCATCGAGATAGATCTTCTAAACCTAACCCAGCCCGTGCCATCGGAAGAGCTTGCTCTCTTTGAAAACCGATTCACATATCCCTACCAAAACAATAGCCCCAAAAAAAACCATTACCAAACCATCTCAAAACCCAAAATATACAATAAAACAAAAAAACGTCCTTTACAAATCAAAATTAAGAAAAATCCTTCCTCAAATAAAATTTTTTTAGCAACATGAAAAAAGAAAAAACAACTTGCCTACCCTCACCACAACTATTCTCCTTTTTGTTCTATATATTCCGACAGGAAAGAGACATGTCGAACCCTAAGGACTTCAAACTCCTGATCAAAACCTTCGCTCGCTTTATAAAAGCCCACCACCACTTGGAACATGTTAATTCCTCACCAGACTCAACCACCCCACAAAGGCTGCTAAGACTGCAGACTGAACTAATAAATGGGGTCTGCCCACCTGGTCCCAACGAAACATCAAACTTCAAAAAGTACTATAACGCAAAAAACTGGACCTATACCACACTACAAATACTGGAGGACCATGTCAAAACCCTAATCACAAACTGCCAGAACGAAATCCTACTCTTGCCCAAAGCAGATTGGGAAAGAGCGCTAAACGTGGCCCTAAGATGGGTGAATAAAGACATAAACCGACTCAAAACAACCACCTTAGAAAGAGCGAAAGACGCTATAAAAAACCTATGCAAAACAGACATAGCACAGGAAGAAATCGCTGACGAACAAAAACCCTTAATCCTAAGACCTACAACCAACATATTAATAATCGACCTGACCGGAGATGATGAGGAAGACACAGCCGAGCCACTCCAACAAAATGAGACAAACCAGGACGATACGGACAACCAAGAACCAGCAAGAAAGAAACAAAAACATAACCCGGAAGAAAACCCGTCATCATCAAACCCAAACCCACCAATACCAACAACTATCCAAACCGACCAAACCAACAAACCGCTATATCACAAGCATGAACATAATGGCAGCAAACTACTTAACTGGAACCTAACACCAAGCCGACCGATCGTCATCATGGGAGACTCCAACATGGCCAAACTCCCACTCATCAAGGACCCCAGAATCCAGGTAGATTGTTACCCAGGAGCCAATATGAGTCACGCAATAAATATCATCAGACACCAGACACCTCTGACACAGAGTGTGACCAAAGTCATCCTCTCATTCGGCCTCAATAATAGGCAACAAGGGAACCCCACCATCCTCAGAAAGGAGTTAAATGCCATGACTATAGCAGCAACCCTTAAATTCCCTCAGGCGGAAATTTACATCCCTCTCATTAACAACTCAGCGGACCTACCAGGAAAGATTATAGGAAACATAAAAACCTTGAATTTTCTTATTAAAGAATCGGGACGCCAAATTCCACGTTTAAATAAGGAACTATTCAGCACAGAACTCGATAAGATACACTGGACACCCGCAACGGGCCAAACAATGTGGCAAGCATGGCAATCTTTTTTAGACTTAGCCAGCCCCAGAGGGACACCAATCAGCTAGACAAGGAAGTTATCAACCTGTCCACCCATTATGTCTTAACACCAGCTCAGAGACAACTTTTGAAGAAAGGCCTTTCTTTCATACCATCAGGGAAAACCACAGACGGTCAAAGAGTCTCTTTACAGGCCAACCTAACGGAATACCACAGGCGACTCAAATTATGCGCCTACTTTGGGCCAACAACAGCCCCCCAAAAAAAGCCTTTTATGCCAAAATCTCAATGGGAACCAACACCAGACAAATTACCACCAGAACTACTAACCTTAATTAAAACGGATCAGGCAATAGTAAAGTCAACGAAACAGGACAAAAACCCAACAAACCTCACGGCGGAAGAAGAACAGGCATTAGAGGAACTGATGAACAAAACAGACATTGTAATTAAACCAGCAGATAAGGGAAGTGCCACAGTTATTATGGACAGAACCAAGTATATTCATGAGGCCCTACGCCAACTCAATGACAACACATACTACAAAACCCTAAAAAAACCAATCTATCCAGAAACGGCTATCGAAATTGCAGAAATCCTTGAGACTCTATACAACAAAAAAGCCCTGAACAGAAAACAGATCTCATATCTAAAAGGTAAAGGTCCTCCGAGACCAAGGTATTTTTACCTCCTCCCCAAAATTCATAAACCACCTGAAACATGGACCATCCCCCACAGCATTCCACCAGGGCGCCCCATCGTGTCGGATTGCGGTAGCGAAAGCTATGGAGTGGCAGAGTATATAGACTCCTTCTTAACCCCAATATCAATTAAACACCAGAGTTACCTGAAGAACACGCAGGATTTTGTAAATCGGGTGCGAGACATAAAAACGCGGGAGCCCTGTATGCTTTTCACAATGGACGTCAGCAGCCTTTATACCAATATCGACACGACCTTAGGCTTGCTATCAATTAAAAAATGGATGAACAAATACCCAGTAGAGGGTCGGCCTGACAAAGAAATTTTACAACTACTCCATCTGAGTTTAACAAAAAACGATTTCCAATTCGATAGACAAACGTACATCCAAATTAAAGGCACAGCCATGGGTAAAAAATTCGCACCAGCCTATGCCAACATTTATATGGCAGATTGGGAAGAAACTGCCCTCCAAAAATGTGAAAAACGTCCAGCTTATTACTTCAGATACCTCGACGACATCTGGGGCATCTGGACCCACCCGAAACAGGATTTCGAAAAGTTTGTTAAAACCCTAAACAGCCACCACGCCTTTATCAAAGTTATACCAGAGACAAGCGACACACACGTCAATTTTCTGGACACCACAGTCTGTAAAGGCACAGACTTTAAAGAAAATGGCAAACTCGAAACTAAAGTTTACTTCAAACCAACCGACACGCACGCTCTGCTCCACAAACAGAGTTTTCATCCTAAACACGTCTTCCCGGGAATTGTCAAATCTCAACTACTGAGATTTGACAGAATATGCTCCAGACAACAGGACAAAGACGAGGCTAAAACTATTCTTTTCAAGACACTGAAACAAAGAGGTTACTCCAGGTCCCTTCTCCGTAGAATACAAAAAACGGTCCACCAGGATACAGAGATCCTAGGGACTCCAGGGGAAGAGGATAAAAATATCATCCCCTTAATCTCAGTATTTTCCAAATACACCAAACAGGTAAATGACACAATAAAAAATAACTTCAGGGAGTTACTGGCTAACACCACACTGGGGGATAACTTTAGAGTTATCTCAGCCTATAAGAAAAACCCTAACCTCAGGGACCTGCTGGTTAGGGCCAAATTGGGGACACCAATGTCACGCCCACAAAGACCAAGGGCAATAACCACCAAAAACCTGGCAACAGGGGCAGTCTACCAGCTCCCTCAAAATATCCCCATGACGACATCAAACTGCGTCTACATCATACAGTGTAGAAAATGCCCGATGAAATATGTAGGTGAAACACGTAACTCCCTGAGGACCCGCCTGTCTCACCATAAATATAACATTGGACACAACCAAAAAGCGGACACTTACCTGGTCCAGCACTTCCGAAAACACGGATTCGGAAACTTCCATATGAGGGGACTCCAACACAACCCAGACTGGACAACCTACCAAAGAAGAAGGACAGAGAGAGACTGGACCACCAGACTGGGGACAAAGTTCCCCAATGGACTAAATGAGAAATACCTCTTAGCAGGTCAACCTCATTAGAGGTCTTTCTTGAAACAAATGTACACAGGTTCAATTGCTGTTTTTTGAAAAAAAAGGAAAAAAAACTGAAGTGTTATAATAAAACAAAATGTAAAACCGCTATCTTCTATAAAAATGTGTCTGTATGGTTTTATCAAAACCCACCCCCTGTTTGGAAAACATGTTGCACAAAAACTGTATAAAGTTCTAAATACCAATTAAAAAAAGTTTGTGTTAAAAAAATAAAAAAATGAAAGGGAAAATGATGACACAAGGGGACAGGTTAAAGGCAGAAAACCAAGGAATGGAACCGCCAGGTTCTGTTCATGGCCACAGCCCAAACAAACCCAGTTCTGAATCCCTCCGAAGGAAATATAATCTGAATTCACAATAGAAATGGATCCCTTTTCCTCTCCTCTCTTCTCTCATGAAAATGAGAGAATAGGGGGAGGCAGAGTGTCAGCCCGTGCAGGCGGGGGAGAGCTCTTGCCCGCACAGGCGTCTCTCCCTAACTCTGCTTCCCCTAAATGCCCTAACCCAAACAAACCCAGATCGGGGTTCCTCCAGAAAACAAGATATTCTGAAAAAATGTTCACAGTAGAAATAAACCCCTTTTCCTCTCCTCTCTTCTCTCATGAAAATGAGAGAATAGGGGGAGGCAGAGTGCCAGCCCGTACAGGCAGGGGAGAGCTCTTGCCCGCACAGGCGTCTCTCCCTAACTCTGCTTCCCCTAAATGCCCTAACCCAAACAAACCCAGATCGGGGTTCCTCCAGAAAACAAGATATTCTAAAAAAATGTTCACAGTAGAAATAAACCCCTTTTCCTCTCCTCTTTTCTCTCATGAAAATGAGAGTAGAGGGAGGCAGAGTGTCAGCCCGTATAGGAAGGGGAGAGCTCTTGCCCGCACGGGCGTCTCTCCCCGACTCTGCTTCCCTTAAATATTTCTAATTATAATAAAAAAATATTTCTATTTCTTTTTTTAAAAAATTTTGAAAAATAATTTTAGTAGGGGCACCACCCAACATTTATACACATAATTTTTTAGAAATTTTCTATCTTGCAAGAAAAAATATACCCACCTCAACGAAGATGATAGATGGTCTAACCACTCATATCAATCAAAAATATAAATTTTTATTTTTGAAAAATATCAAAAAATAATTTTAACCTAGGTACCCTCTTTTCTTTATATAAATTTTTTTTCATGACTTTTCTATATTTCAGGAAAGCAGGAAACCTTACCCTGACCTCATACAGGAAGTGAGAGGCTCCAACCAGGAAGTAACATAAAGAAATAAGGAGGCGTTCTACTAAAACAACACATTTGCCTGGTCAAAACAGTGTCCCAAAATTCTACAAACAGGAACAGTTACTTAGGAATGAATAAGGAACCTTACAAAGGTCTCATTTATGCTAATAAAAACGGGTTTTAATACTTAAACATTTTTTTGCTAATTTGCATAATCAAACCAGCTGGGGTGGATGGGGGACTCCTCCCACACAGGTGAAAACCGAAACCGCGATTGAAAAAGATCTTCAGGAGAATGACCTCCCTAACCAAAAATCCTCACATCTCAAGACTGTTTGCAAGGCCATATCCTATGGTGAGTCTTCCAGAAATAGCGTTCTATTGTCTGACTTGTATGAGCATATCCTGGAGTTGTGCGTTGTAATAGGAACACAGGTATGTCTCAGAGATTTCTGTAGTTGTGCGTTGTATTTGGAACACAGAAATCTCAAATAGAATCCAGGGTGTCTGGAAGAGTCAAGTAGGCAGAGCTCTGGCGCAAAAAGCTTGATTTTTTTCAGCCCTCAGAGTGACTAGGAAGGCAATGCTTGTCATGGCTGGTTCTAGTTGTCTCTGTGGGTGACATCTTAATGGAAGCTATGGAGAGTCAAGGAGGCAGAGCCCTGGCGAAAAATTCCTTGTTTCCTCCAAACCCTCATGATAACTGGAAAGGCAATGCTGGTCATGGCTGGTTCTGGTTGTTTTGTGGGAGCTTCCTATGGTAATCTGTTTCTGTGAAACTGTAAAACTTAAAAACCTAACCAAGCCTCCTTCCAGAGGAAGACAAGCCCGATTCTCAGAACCTGACTGGCCAGACTAGGGATACCTTGCGGTGATAACGAATAGTCTGTGCTGAGCAGGTGGTAAGTATGCGGCCCCCCCAGGTCCGACTCTAGGACAGCACGTGGGGTGTGGTGGTCTAGGGCATCAAGACCTTAAACGTTGCCCAGTCTTCTATGGGGTATAGCCTCAACCATACAACGATACATTTCTGCACTACACACGCTCAATCAGAATCTTTTCTCCAAAAAAAACCAAACAAATTGGACTCCTTCAAATTGTCATTTCCCTCCAAATTTCCATCCCCTGGTCCAACTTAGGGACCAGGCCGTGGATGCAACGGGACCTAAGAGCTCCTCTCACCATCTCCGGATCCACCAAGAAAAACTTACCATATGTTTCTGATTAGAACAAACATTAAGACGAAGTAAAATCCTTTCTTAGAAAAAGGTTAAAGAATTGTTCACCAAGCTAAAATAATTTAATTTTCCTAAAAACCTAATCTTGACCTTTTGAATTGAACTAATTGAACTCTACACCTAACCCTACCAAGTTACTTCTACTTAAAACTTAACCAGGTAACCCTATACTTAGAACTTAATCCTAACCCTTACCATTGAACCCTATACCTAAACCTAACCCTAACCATTCAACCCTAACCCTAAACCTAACCACTTAACCCTAGCCCTAATCCTAACCCAGTAGTTTTCCTAAAAACCTAACCCTAAACTAATTAAGCTCTACGCCTAACCCTAACCAGATACTTTTACCTAAGCTTGAGTAATTTAATTCTACTTATCTGGATTTAATCCTTACCCTAACCATTCAACCCTACACCTAAACCTAACCCTAACCATTCAACCCTAACCCTAAACCTAACCACTTAACCCTAGCCCTAATCCTAACCCAGTAGTTTTCCTAAAAACCTAACCCTAAACTAATTAAGCTCTACGCCTAACCCTAACCAGATACTTTTACCTAAGCTTGAGTAATTTAATTCTACTTATCTGGATTTAATCCTTACCCTAACCATTCAACCCTACACCTAAACCTAACCACTTAACCCCAGCCCTGAACCTAACCTAATACCTGAAAACCTAACCCTATGCCTAGACATGACCCTAAAATCCTAACCCTAACCACTCAACCCTACGCCTAAACCTAACCACTTAACCCTAGCCCTAAACCTAACCCTAAAAACGAACCGTTCAACCTTAGGCCTATACATGACCTTAATCCTAACCCTAACCGTTCAATCCTACGCCTAAAAAACCTAACCCCTTAACCCTAAACCTAACCCTTAAACTAACCATTTAAACCCTAAACCATCAACCTCTGGACCTAAAGAAACTAACCCTAAAAAAACATCAGTTAGAAGCCCTAACCCGAAATCGGTTGATCCCTAAAAACGAAACTAATAATCCTGTCTAAAATTACCTTAGACTTACTATAAACTTAGTGGGACACACCCTGGGGTTTGATCAACCTCAGCGGGGCCATCCTTGGGAGAGGGTGTCTGGTGGTAATGGCCGAAACACCCAATGACCCTGAGGTGCACTACTGATGATGTGTCACCTTTTATATAGATTTAGAAAAACAGAAAATAACCAAAAATAGTCCAAATTGATTTTTACAAAACAATACAAAAAAAAGAAAAACATTAAATCAAAACAAATCCTTAAAACTTCAATGCAGGACAAGAACAAAAAAGAAAACCAAAGCCTACCAAATAAAAAATTACTTTTGTTAAAAAAAACAAATTAACCTAACTTACAAAAAACGAATAAAATAGGGATTAAATTAAAACTACAGTTTAAAACCAAATTCGACAAAGGGGATATGTGAGACTGGAGAGTATTGACAACGTGCGTCGGCCAGTGCATTGCCTTTGGCTCCCCAGACCAAACTGCCCAGTCGTCGGACGAAGCGGGGGGGGTCATCGAGATAGATCTTCTAAACCTAACCCAGCCCGTGCCATCGGAAGAGCTTGCTCTCTTTGAAAACCGATTCACATATCCCTACCAAAACAATAGCCCCAAAAAAAACCATTACCAAACCATCTCAAAACCCAAAATATACAATAAAACAAAAAAACGTCCTTTACAAATCAAAATTAAGAAAAATCCTTCCTCAAATAAAATTTTTTTAGCAACATGAAAAAAGAAAAAACAACTTGCCTACCCTCACCACAACTATTCTCCTTTTTGTTCTATATATTCCGACAGGAAAGAGACATGTCGAACCCTAAGGACTTCAAACTCCTGATCAAAACCTTCGCTCGCTTTATAAAAGCCCACCACCACTTGGAACATGTTAATTCCTCACCAGACTCAACCACCCCACAAAGGCTGCTAAGACTGCAGACTGAACTAATAAATGGGGTCTGCCCACCTGGTCCCAACGAAACATCAAACTTCAAAAAGTACTATAACGCAAAAAACTGGACCTATACCACACTACAAATACTGGAGGACCATGTCAAAACCCTAATCACAAACTGCCAGAACGAAATCCTACTCTTGCCCAAAGCAGATTGGGAAAGAGCGCTAAACGTGGCCCTAAGATGGGTGAATAAAGACATAAACCGACTCAAAACAACCACCTTAGAAAGAGCGAAAGACGCTATAAAAAACCTATGCAAAACAGACATAGCACAGGAAGAAATCGCTGACGAACAAAAACCCTTAATCCTAAGACCTACAACCAACATATTAATAATCGACCTGACCGGAGATGATGAGGAAGACACAGCCGAGCCACTCCAACAAAATGAGACAAACCAGGACGATACGGACAACCAAGAACCAGCAAGAAAGAAACAAAAACATAACCCGGAAGAAAACCCGTCATCATCAAACCCAAACCCACCAATACCAACAACTATCCAAACCGACCAAACCAACAAACCGCTATATCACAAGCATGAACATAATGGCAGCAAACTACTTAACTGGAACCTAACACCAAGCCGACCGATCGTCATCATGGGAGACTCCAACATGGCCAAACTCCCACTCATCAAGGACCCCAGAATCCAGGTAGATTGTTACCCAGGAGCCAATATGAGTCACGCAATAAATATCATCAGACACCAGACACCTCTGACACAGAGTGTGACCAAAGTCATCCTCTCATTCGGCCTCAATAATAGGCAACAAGGGAACCCCACCATCCTCAGAAAGGAGTTAAATGCCATGACTATAGCAGCAACCCTTAAATTCCCTCAGGCGGAAATTTACATCCCTCTCATTAACAACTCAGCGGACCTACCAGGAAAGATTATAGGAAACATAAAAACCTTGAATTTTCTTATTAAAGAATCGGGACGCCAAATTCCACGTTTAAATAAGGAACTATTCAGCACAGAACTCGATAAGATACACTGGACACCCGCAACGGGCCAAACAATGTGGCAAGCATGGCAATCTTTTTTAGACTTAGCCAGCCCCAGAGGGACACCAATCAGCTAGACAAGGAAGTTATCAACCTGTCCACCCATTATGTCTTAACACCAGCTCAGAGACAACTTTTGAAGAAAGGCCTTTCTTTCATACCATCAGGGAAAACCACAGACGGTCAAAGAGTCTCTTTACAGGCCAACCTAACGGAATACCACAGGCGACTCAAATTATGCGCCTACTTTGGGCCAACAACAGCCCCCCAAAAAAAGCCTTTTATGCCAAAATCTCAATGGGAACCAACACCAGACAAATTACCACCAGAACTACTAACCTTAATTAAAACGGATCAGGCAATAGTAAAGTCAACGAAACAGGACAAAAACCCAACAAACCTCACGGCGGAAGAAGAACAGGCATTAGAGGAACTGATGAACAAAACAGACATTGTAATTAAACCAGCAGATAAGGGAAGTGCCACAGTTATTATGGACAGAACCAAGTATATTCATGAGGCCCTACGCCAACTCAATGACAACACATACTACAAAACCCTAAAAAAACCAATCTATCCAGAAACGGCTATCGAAATTGCAGAAATCCTTGAGACTCTATACAACAAAAAAGCCCTGAACAGAAAACAGATCTCATATCTAAAAGGTAAAGGTCCTCCGAGACCAAGGTATTTTTACCTCCTCCCCAAAATTCATAAACCACCTGAAACATGGACCATCCCCCACAGCATTCCACCAGGGCGCCCCATCGTGTCGGATTGCGGTAGCGAAAGCTATGGAGTGGCAGAGTATATAGACTCCTTCTTAACCCCAATATCAATTAAACACCAGAGTTACCTGAAGAACACGCAGGATTTTGTAAATCGGGTGCGAGACATAAAAACGCGGGAGCCCTGTATGCTTTTCACAATGGACGTCAGCAGCCTTTATACCAATATCGACACGACCTTAGGCTTGCTATCAATTAAAAAATGGATGAACAAATACCCAGTAGAGGGTCGGCCTGACAAAGAAATTTTACAACTACTCCATCTGAGTTTAACAAAAAACGATTTCCAATTCGATAGACAAACGTACATCCAAATTAAAGGCACAGCCATGGGTAAAAAATTCGCACCAGCCTATGCCAACATTTATATGGCAGATTGGGAAGAAACTGCCCTCCAAAAATGTGAAAAACGTCCAGCTTATTACTTCAGATACCTCGACGACATCTGGGGCATCTGGACCCACCCGAAACAGGATTTCGAAAAGTTTGTTAAAACCCTAAACAGCCACCACGCCTTTATCAAAGTTATACCAGAGACAAGCGACACACACGTCAATTTTCTGGACACCACAGTCTGTAAAGGCACAGACTTTAAAGAAAATGGCAAACTCGAAACTAAAGTTTACTTCAAACCAACCGACACGCACGCTCTGCTCCACAAACAGAGTTTTCATCCTAAACACGTCTTCCCGGGAATTGTCAAATCTCAACTACTGAGATTTGACAGAATATGCTCCAGACAACAGGACAAAGACGAGGCTAAAACTATTCTTTTCAAGACACTGAAACAAAGAGGTTACTCCAGGTCCCTTCTCCGTAGAATACAAAAAACGGTCCACCAGGATACAGAGATCCTAGGGACTCCAGGGGAAGAGGATAAAAATATCATCCCCTTAATCTCAGTATTTTCCAAATACACCAAACAGGTAAATGACACAATAAAAAATAACTTCAGGGAGTTACCTGGCTAACACCACACTGGGGGATAACTTTAGAGTTATCTCAGCCTATAAGAAAAACCCTAACCTCAGGGACCTGCTGGTTAGGGCCAAATTGGGGACACCAATGTCACGCCCACAAAGACCAAGGGCAATAACCACCAAAAACCTGGCAACAGGGGCAGTCTACCAGCTCCCTCAAAATATCCCCATGACGACATCAAACTGCGTCTACATCATACAGTGTAGAAAATGCCCGATGAAATATGTAGGTGAAACACGTAACTCCCTGAGGACCCGCCTGTCTCACCATAAATATAACATTGGACACAACCAAAAAGCGGACACTTACCTGGTCCAGCACTTCCGAAAACACGGATTCGGAAACTTCCATATGAGGGGACTCCAACACAACCCAGACTGGACAACCTACCAAAGAAGAAGGACAGAGAGAGACTGGACCACCAGACTGGGGACAAAGTTCCCCAATGGACTAAATGAGAAATACCTCTTAGCAGGTCAACCTCATTAGAGGTCTTTCTTGAAACAAATGTACACAGGTTCAATTGCTGTTTTTTGAAAAAAAAGAAAAAAAACTGAAGTGTTATAATAAAACAAAATGTAAAACCGCTATCTTCTATAAAAATGTGTCTGTATGGTTTTATCAAAACCCACCCCCTGTTTGGAAAACATGTTGCACAAAAACTGTATAAAGTTCTAAATACCAATTAAAAAAAGTTTGTGTTAAAAAAATAAAAAAATGAAAGGGAAAATGATGACACAAGGGGACAGGTTAAAGGCAGAAAACCAAGGAATGGAACCGCCAGGTTCTGTTCATGGCCACAGCCCAAACAAACCCAGTTCTGAATCCCTCCGAAGGAAATATAATCTGAATTCACAATAGAAATGGATCCCTTTTCCTCTCCTCTCTTCTCTCATGAAAATGAGAGAATAGGGGGAGGCAGAGTGTCAGCCCGTGCAGGCGGGGGAGAGCTCTTGCCCGCACAGGCGTCTCTCCCTAACTCTGCTTCCCCTAAATGCCCTAACCCAAACAAACCCAGATCGGGGTTCCTCCAGAAAACAAGATATTCTGAAAAAATGTTCACAGTAGAAATAAACCCCTTTTCCTCTCCTCTCTTCTCTCATGAAAATGAGAGAATAGGGGGAGGCAGAGTGCCAGCCCGTACAGGCAGGGGAGAGCTCTTGCCCGCACAGGCGTCTCTCCCTAACTCTGCTTCCCCTAAATGCCCTAACCCAAACAAACCCAGATCGGGGTTCCTCCAGAAAACAAGATATTCTAAAAAAATGTTCACAGTAGAAATAAACCCCTTTTCCTCTCCTCTTTTCTCTCATGAAAATGAGAGTAGAGGGAGGCAGAGTGTCAGCCCGTATAGGAAGGGGAGAGCTCTTGCCCGCACGGGCGTCTCTCCCCGACTCTGCTTCCCTTAAATATTTCTAATTATAATAAAAAAATATTTCTATTTCTTTTTTTAAAAAATTTTGAAAAATAATTTTAGTAGGGGCACCACCCAACATTTATACACATAATTTTTTAGAAATTTTCTATCTTGCAAGAAAAAATATACCCACCTCAACGAAGATGATAGATGGTCTAACCACTCATATCAATCAAAAATATAAATTTTTATTTTTGAAAAATATCAAAAAATAATTTTAACCTAGGTACCCTCTTTTCTTTATATAAATTTTTTTTCATGACTTTTCTATATTTCAGGAAAGCAGGAAACCTTACCCTGACCTCATACAGGAAGTGAGAGGCTCCAACCAGGAAGTAACATAAAGAAATAAGGAGGCGTTCTACTAAAACAACACATTTGCCTGGTCAAAACAGTGTCCCAAAATTCTACAAACAGGAACAGTTACTTAGGAATGAATAAGGAACCTTACAAAGGTCTCATTTATGCTAATAAAAACGGGTTTTAATACTTAAACATTTTTTTGCTAATTTGCATAATCAAACCAGCTGGGGTGGATGGGGGACTCCTCCCACACAGGTGAAAACCGAAACCGCGATTGAAAAAGATCTTCAGGAGAATGACCTCCCTAACCAAAAATCCTCACATCTCAAGACTGTTTGCAAGGCCATATCCTATGGTGAGTCTTCCAGAAATAGCGTTCTATTGTCTGACTTGTATGAGCATATCCTGGAGTTGTGCGTTGTAATAGGAACACAGGTATGTCTCAGAGATTTCTGTAGTTGTGCGTTGTATTTGGAACACAGAAATCTCAAATAGAATCCAGGGTGTCTGGAAGAGTCAAGTAGGCAGAGCTCTGGCGCAAAAAGCTTGATTTTTTTCAGCCCTCAGAGTGACTAGGAAGGCAATGCTTGTCATGGCTGGTTCTAGTTGTCTCTGTGGGTGACATCTTAATGGAAGCTATGGAGAGTCAAGGAGGCAGAGCCCTGGCGAAAAATTCCTTGTTTCCTCCAAACCCTCATGATAACTGGAAAGGCAATGCTGGTCATGGCTGGTTCTGGTTGTTTTGTGGGAGCTTCCTATGGTAATCTGTTTCTGTGAAACTGTAAAACTTAAAAACCTAACCAAGCCTCCTTCCAGAGGAAGACAAGCCCGATTCTCAGAACCTGACTGGCCAGACTAGGGATACCTTGCGGTGATAACGAATAGTCTGTGCTGAGCAGGTGGTAAGTATGCGGCCCCCCCAGGTCCGACTCTAGGACAGCACGTGGGGTGTGGTGGTCTAGGGCATCAAGACCTTAAACGTTGCCCAGTCTTCTATGGGGTATAGCCTCAACCATACAACGATACATTTCTGCACTACACACGCTCAATCAGAATCTTTTCTCCAAAAAAAACCAAACAAATTGGACTCCTTCAAATTGTCATTTCCCTCCAAATTTCCATCCCCTGGTCCAACTTAGGGACCAGGCCGTGGATGCAACGGGACCTAAGAGCTCCTCTCACCATCTCCGGATCCACCAAGAAAAACTTACCATATGTTTCTGATTAGAACAAACATTAAGACGAAGTAAAATCCTTTCTTAGAAAAAGGTTAAAGAATTGTTCACCAAGCTAAAATAATTTAATTTTCCTAAAAACCTAATCTTGACCTTTTGAATTGAACTAATTGAACTCTACACCTAACCCTACCAAGTTACTTCTACTTAAAACTTAACCAGGTAACCCTATACTTAGAACTTAATCCTAACCCTTACCATTGAACCCTATACCTAAACCTAACCCTAACCATTCAACCCTAACCCTAAACCTAACCACTTAACCCTAGCCCTAATCCTAACCCAGTAGTTTTCCTAAAAACCTAACCCTAAACTAATTAAGCTCTACGCCTAACCCTAACCAGATACTTTTACCTAAGCTTGAGTAATTTAATTCTACTTATCTGGATTTAATCCTTACCCTAACCATTCAACCCTACACCTAAACCTAACCCTAACCATTCAACCCTAACCCTAAACCTAACCACTTAACCCTAGCCCTAATCCTAACCCAGTAGTTTTCCTAAAAACCTAACCCTAAACTAATTAAGCTCTACGCCTAACCCTAACCAGATACTTTTACCTAAGCTTGAGTAATTTAATTCTACTTATCTGGATTTAATCCTTACCCTAACCATTCAACCCTACACCTAAACCTAACCACTTAACCCCAGCCCTGAACCTAACCTAATACCTGAAAACCTAACCCTATGCCTAGACATGACCCTAAAATCCTAACCCTAACCACTCAACCCTACGCCTAAACCTAACCACTTAACCCTAGCCCTAAACCTAACCCTAAAAACGAACCGTTCAACCTTAGGCCTATACATGACCTTAATCCTAACCCTAACCGTTCAATCCTACGCCTAAAAAACCTAACCCCTTAACCCTAAACCTAACCCTTAAACTAACCATTTAAACCCTAAACCATCAACCTCTGGACCTAAAGAAACTAACCCTAAAAAAACATCAGTTAGAAGCCCTAACCCGAAATCGGTTGATCCCTAAAAACGAAACTAATAATCCTGTCTAAAATTACCTTAGACTTACTATAAACTTAGTGGGACACACCCTGGGGTTTGATCAACCTCAGCGGGGCCATCCTTGGGAGAGGGTGTCTGGTGGTAATGGCCGAAACACCCAATGACCCTGAGGTGCACTACTGATGATGTGTCACCTTTTATATAGATTTAGAAAAACAGAAAATAACCAAAAATAGTCCAAATTGATTTTTACAAAACAATACAAAAAAAAGAAAAACATTAAATCAAAACAAATCCTTAAAACTTCAATGCAGGACAAGAACAAAAAAGAAAACCAAAGCCTACCAAATAAAAAATTACTTTTGTTAAAAAAAACAAATTAACCTAACTTACAAAAAACGAATAAAATAGGGATTAAATTAAAACTACAGTTTAAAACCAAATTCGACAAAGGGGATATGTGAGACTGGAGAGTATTGACAACGTGCGTCGGCCAGTGCATTGCCTTTGGCTCCCCAGACCAAACTGCCCAGTCGTCGGACGAAGCGGGGGGGGTCATCGAGATAGATCTTCTAAACCTAACCCAGCCCGTGCCATCGGAAGAGCTTGCTCTCTTTGAAAACCGATTCACATATCCCTACCAAAACAATAGCCCCAAAAAAAACCATTACCAAACCATCTCAAAACCCAAAATATACAATAAAACAAAAAAACGTCCTTTACAAATCAAAATTAAGAAAAATCCTTCCTCAAATAAAATTTTTTTAGCAACATGAAAAAAGAAAAAACAACTTGCCTACCCTCACCACAACTATTCTCCTTTTTGTTCTATATATTCCGACAGGAAAGAGACATGTCGAACCCTAAGGACTTCAAACTCCTGATCAAAACCTTCGCTCGCTTTATAAAAGCCCACCACCACTTGGAACATGTTAATTCCTCACCAGACTCAACCACCCCACAAAGGCTGCTAAGACTGCAGACTGAACTAATAAATGGGGTCTGCCCACCTGGTCCCAACGAAACATCAAACTTCAAAAAGTACTATAACGCAAAAAACTGGACCTATACCACACTACAAATACTGGAGGACCATGTCAAAACCCTAATCACAAACTGCCAGAACGAAATCCTACTCTTGCCCAAAGCAGATTGGGAAAGAGCGCTAAACGTGGCCCTAAGATGGGTGAATAAAGACATAAACCGACTCAAAACAACCACCTTAGAAAGAGCGAAAGACGCTATAAAAAACCTATGCAAAACAGACATAGCACAGGAAGAAATCGCTGACGAACAAAAACCCTTAATCCTAAGACCTACAACCAACATATTAATAATCGACCTGACCGGAGATGATGAGGAAGACACAGCCGAGCCACTCCAACAAAATGAGACAAACCAGGACGATACGGACAACCAAGAACCAGCAAGAAAGAAACAAAAACATAACCCGGAAGAAAACCCGTCATCATCAAACCCAAACCCACCAATACCAACAACTATCCAAACCGACCAAACCAACAAACCGCTATATCACAAGCATGAACATAATGGCAGCAAACTACTTAACTGGAACCTAACACCAAGCCGACCGATCGTCATCATGGGAGACTCCAACATGGCCAAACTCCCACTCATCAAGGACCCCAGAATCCAGGTAGATTGTTACCCAGGAGCCAATATGAGTCACGCAATAAATATCATCAGACACCAGACACCTCTGACACAGAGTGTGACCAAAGTCATCCTCTCATTCGGCCTCAATAATAGGCAACAAGGGAACCCCACCATCCTCAGAAAGGAGTTAAATGCCATGACTATAGCAGCAACCCTTAAATTCCCTCAGGCGGAAATTTACATCCCTCTCATTAACAACTCAGCGGACCTACCAGGAAAGATTATAGGAAACATAAAAACCTTGAATTTTCTTATTAAAGAATCGGGACGCCAAATTCCACGTTTAAATAAGGAACTATTCAGCACAGAACTCGATAAGATACACTGGACACCCGCAACGGGCCAAACAATGTGGCAAGCATGGCAATCTTTTTTAGACTTAGCCAGCCCCAGAGGGACACCAATCAGCTAGACAAGGAAGTTATCAACCTGTCCACCCATTATGTCTTAACACCAGCTCAGAGACAACTTTTGAAGAAAGGCCTTTCTTTCATACCATCAGGGAAAACCACAGACGGTCAAAGAGTCTCTTTACAGGCCAACCTAACGGAATACCACAGGCGACTCAAATTATGCGCCTACTTTGGGCCAACAACAGCCCCCCAAAAAAAGCCTTTTATGCCAAAATCTCAATGGGAACCAACACCAGACAAATTACCACCAGAACTACTAACCTTAATTAAAACGGATCAGGCAATAGTAAAGTCAACGAAACAGGACAAAAACCCAACAAACCTCACGGCGGAAGAAGAACAGGCATTAGAGGAACTGATGAACAAAACAGACATTGTAATTAAACCAGCAGATAAGGGAAGTGCCACAGTTATTATGGACAGAACCAAGTATATTCATGAGGCCCTACGCCAACTCAATGACAACACATACTACAAAACCCTAAAAAAACCAATCTATCCAGAAACGGCTATCGAAATTGCAGAAATCCTTGAGACTCTATACAACAAAAAAGCCCTGAACAGAAAACAGATCTCATATCTAAAAGGTAAAGGTCCTCCGAGACCAAGGTATTTTTACCTCCTCCCCAAAATTCATAAACCACCTGAAACATGGACCATCCCCCACAGCATTCCACCAGGGCGCCCCATCGTGTCGGATTGCGGTAGCGAAAGCTATGGAGTGGCAGAGTATATAGACTCCTTCTTAACCCCAATATCAATTAAACACCAGAGTTACCTGAAGAACACGCAGGATTTTGTAAATCGGGTGCGAGACATAAAAACGCGGGAGCCCTGTATGCTTTTCACAATGGACGTCAGCAGCCTTTATACCAATATCGACACGACCTTAGGCTTGCTATCAATTAAAAAATGGATGAACAAATACCCAGTAGAGGGTCGGCCTGACAAAGAAATTTTACAACTACTCCATCTGAGTTTAACAAAAAACGATTTCCAATTCGATAGACAAACGTACATCCAAATTAAAGGCACAGCCATGGGTAAAAAATTCGCACCAGCCTATGCCAACATTTATATGGCAGATTGGGAAGAAACTGCCCTCCAAAAATGTGAAAAACGTCCAGCTTATTACTTCAGATACCTCGACGACATCTGGGGCATCTGGACCCACCCGAAACAGGATTTCGAAAAGTTTGTTAAAACCCTAAACAGCCACCACGCCTTTATCAAAGTTATACCAGAGACAAGCGACACACACGTCAATTTTCTGGACACCACAGTCTGTAAAGGCACAGACTTTAAAGAAAATGGCAAACTCGAAACTAAAGTTTACTTCAAACCAACCGACACGCACGCTCTGCTCCACAAACAGAGTTTTCATCCTAAACACGTCTTCCCGGGAATTGTCAAATCTCAACTACTGAGATTTGACAGAATATGCTCCAGACAACAGGACAAAGACGAGGCTAAAACTATTCTTTTCAAGACACTGAAACAAAGAGGTTACTCCAGGTCCCTTCTCCGTAGAATACAAAAAACGGTCCACCAGGATACAGAGATCCTAGGGACTCCAGGGGAAGAGGATAAAAATATCATCCCCTTAATCTCAGTATTTTCCAAATACACCAAACAGGTAAATGACACAATAAAAAATAACTTCAGGGAGTTACTGGCTAACACCACACTGGGGGATAACTTTAGAGTTATCTCAGCCTATAAGAAAAACCCTAACCTCAGGGACCTGCTGGTTAGGGCCAAATTGGGGACACCAATGTCACGCCCACAAAGACCAAGGGCAATAACCACCAAAAACCTGGCAACAGGGGCAGTCTACCAGCTCCCTCAAAATATCCCCATGACGACATCAAACTGCGTCTACATCATACAGTGTAGAAAATGCCCGATGAAATATGTAGGTGAAACACGTAACTCCCTGAGGACCCGCCTGTCTCACCATAAATATAACATTGGACACAACCAAAAAGCGGACACTTACCTGGTCCAGCACTTCCGAAAACACGGATTCGGAAACTTCCATATGAGGGGACTCCAACACAACCCAGACTGGACAACCTACCAAAGAAGAAGGACAGAGAGAGACTGGACCACCAGACTGGGGACAAAGTTCCCCAATGGACTAAATGAGAAATACCTCTTAGCAGGTCAACCTCATTAGAGGTCTTTCTTGAAACAAATGTACACAGGTTCAATTGCTGTTTTTTGAAAAAAAAGAAAAAAAACTGAAGTGTTATAATAAAACAAAATGTAAAACCGCTATCTTCTATAAAAATGTGTCTGTATGGTTTTATCAAAACCCACCCCCTGTTTGGAAAACATGTTGCACAAAAACTGTATAAAGTTCTAAATACCAATTAAAAAAAGTTTGTGTTAAAAAAATAAAAAAATGAAAGGGAAAATGATGACACAAGGGGACAGGTTAAAGGCAGAAAACCAAGGAATGGAACCGCCAGGTTCTGTTCATGGCCACAGCCCAAACAAACCCAGTTCTGAATCCCTCCGAAGGAAATATAATCTGAATTCACAATAGAAATGGATCCCTTTTCCTCTCCTCTCTTCTCTCATGAAAATGAGAGAATAGGGGGAGGCAGAGTGTCAGCCCGTGCAGGCGGGGGAGAGCTCTTGCCCGCACAGGCGTCTCTCCCTAACTCTGCTTCCCCTAAATGCCCTAACCCAAACAAACCCAGATCGGGGTTCCTCCAGAAAACAAGATATTCTGAAAAAATGTTCACAGTAGAAATAAACCCCTTTTCCTCTCCTCTCTTCTCTCATGAAAATGAGAGAATAGGGGGAGGCAGAGTGCCAGCCCGTACAGGCAGGGGAGAGCTCTTGCCCGCACAGGCGTCTCTCCCTAACTCTGCTTCCCCTAAATGCCCTAACCCAAACAAACCCAGATCGGGGTTCCTCCAGAAAACAAGATATTCTAAAAAAATGTTCACAGTAGAAATAAACCCCTTTTCCTCTCCTCTTTTCTCTCATGAAAATGAGAGTAGAGGGAGGCAGAGTGTCAGCCCGTATAGGAAGGGGAGAGCTCTTGCCCGCACGGGCGTCTCTCCCCGACTCTGCTTCCCTTAAATATTTCTAATTATAATAAAAAAATATTTCTATTTCTTTTTTTAAAAAATTTTGAAAAATAATTTTAGTAGGGGCACCACCCAACATTTATACACATAATTTTTTAGAAATTTTCTATCTTGCAAGAAAAAATATACCCACCTCAACGAAGATGATAGATGGTCTAACCACTCATATCAATCAAAAATATAAATTTTTATTTTTGAAAAATATCAAAAAATAATTTTAACCTAGGTACCCTCTTTTCTTTATATAAATTTTTTTTCATGACTTTTCTATATTTCAGGAAAGCAGGAAACCTTACCCTGACCTCATACAGGAAGTGAGAGGCTCCAACCAGGAAGTAACATAAAGAAATAAGGAGGCGTTCTACTAAAACAACACATTTGCCTGGTCAAAACAGTGTCCCAAAATTCTACAAACAGGAACAGTTACTTAGGAATGAATAAGGAACCTTACAAAGGTCTCATTTATGCTAATAAAAACGGGTTTTAATACTTAAACATTTTTTTGCTAATTTGCATAATCAAACCAGCTGGGGTGGATGGGGGACTCCTCCCACACAGGTGAAAACCGAAACCGCGATTGAAAAAGATCTTCAGGAGAATGACCTCCCTAACCAAAAATCCTCACATCTCAAGACTGTTTGCAAGGCCATATCCTATGGTGAGTCTTCCAGAAATAGCGTTCTATTGTCTGACTTGTATGAGCATATCCTGGAGTTGTGCGTTGTAATAGGAACACAGGTATGTCTCAGAGATTTCTGTAGTTGTGCGTTGTATTTGGAACACAGAAATCTCAAATAGAATCCAGGGTGTCTGGAAGAGTCAAGTAGGCAGAGCTCTGGCGCAAAAAGCTTGATTTTTTTCAGCCCTCAGAGTGACTAGGAAGGCAATGCTTGTCATGGCTGGTTCTAGTTGTCTCTGTGGGTGACATCTTAATGGAAGCTATGGAGAGTCAAGGAGGCAGAGCCCTGGCGAAAAATTCCTTGTTTCCTCCAAACCCTCATGATAACTGGAAAGGCAATGCTGGTCATGGCTGGTTCTGGTTGTTTTGTGGGAGCTTCCTATGGTAATCTGTTTCTGTGAAACTGTAAAACTTAAAAACCTAACCAAGCCTCCTTCCAGAGGAAGACAAGCCCGATTCTCAGAACCTGACTGGCCAGACTAGGGATACCTTGCGGTGATAACGAATAGTCTGTGCTGAGCAGGTGGTAAGTATGCGGCCCCCCCAGGTCCGACTCTAGGACAGCACGTGGGGTGTGGTGGTCTAGGGCATCAAGACCTTAAACGTTGCCCAGTCTTCTATGGGGTATAGCCTCAACCATACAACGATACATTTCTGCACTACACACGCTCAATCAGAATCTTTTCTCCAAAAAAAACCAAACAAATTGGACTCCTTCAAATTGTCATTTCCCTCCAAATTTCCATCCCCTGGTCCAACTTAGGGACCAGGCCGTGGATGCAACGGGACCTAAGAGCTCCTCTCACCATCTCCGGATCCACCAAGAAAAACTTACCATATGTTTCTGATTAGAACAAACATTAAGACGAAGTAAAATCCTTTCTTAGAAAAAGGTTAAAGAATTGTTCACCAAGCTAAAATAATTTAATTTTCCTAAAAACCTAATCTTGACCTTTTGAATTGAACTAATTGAACTCTACACCTAACCCTACCAAGTTACTTCTACTTAAAACTTAACCAGGTAACCCTATACTTAGAACTTAATCCTAACCCTTACCATTGAACCCTATACCTAAACCTAACCCTAACCATTCAACCCTAACCCTAAACCTAACCACTTAACCCTAGCCCTAATCCTAACCCAGTAGTTTTCCTAAAAACCTAACCCTAAACTAATTAAGCTCTACGCCTAACCCTAACCAGATACTTTTACCTAAGCTTGAGTAATTTAATTCTACTTATCTGGATTTAATCCTTACCCTAACCATTCAACCCTACACCTAAACCTAACCCTAACCATTCAACCCTAACCCTAAACCTAACCACTTAACCCTAGCCCTAATCCTAACCCAGTAGTTTTCCTAAAAACCTAACCCTAAACTAATTAAGCTCTACGCCTAACCCTAACCAGATACTTTTACCTAAGCTTGAGTAATTTAATTCTACTTATCTGGATTTAATCCTTACCCTAACCATTCAACCCTACACCTAAACCTAACCACTTAACCCCAGCCCTGAACCTAACCTAATACCTGAAAACCTAACCCTATGCCTAGACATGACCCTAAAATCCTAACCCTAACCACTCAACCCTACGCCTAAACCTAACCACTTAACCCTAGCCCTAAACCTAACCCTAAAAACGAACCGTTCAACCTTAGGCCTATACATGACCTTAATCCTAACCCTAACCGTTCAATCCTACGCCTAAAAAACCTAACCCCTTAACCCTAAACCTAACCCTTAAACTAACCATTTAAACCCTAAACCATCAACCTCTGGACCTAAAGAAACTAACCCTAAAAAAACATCAGTTAGAAGCCCTAACCCGAAATCGGTTGATCCCTAAAAACGAAACTAATAATCCTGTCTAAAATTACCTTAGACTTACTATAAACTTAGTGGGACACACCCTGGGGTTTGATCAACCTCAGCGGGGCCATCCTTGGGAGAGGGTGTCTGGTGGTAATGGCCGAAACACCCAATGACCCTGAGGTGCACTACTGATGATGTGTCACCTTTTATATAGATTTAGAAAAACAGAAAATAACCAAAAATAGTCCAAATTGATTTTTACAAAACAATACAAAAAAAAGAAAAACATTAAATCAAAACAAATCCTTAAAACTTCAATGCAGGACAAGAACAAAAAAGAAAACCAAAGCCTACCAAATAAAAAATTACTTTTGTTAAAAAAAACAAATTAACCTAACTTACAAAAAACGAATAAAATAGGGATTAAATTAAAACTACAGTTTAAAACCAAATTCGACAAAGGGGATATGTGAGACTGGAGAGTATTGACAACGTGCGTCGGCCAGTGCATTGCCTTTGGCTCCCCAGACCAAACTGCCCAGTCGTCGGACGAAGCGGGGGGGGTCATCGAGATAGATCTTCTAAACCTAACCCAGCCCGTGCCATCGGAAGAGCTTGCTCTCTTTGAAAACCGATTCACATATCCCTACCAAAACAATAGCCCCAAAAAAAACCATTACCAAACCATCTCAAAACCCAAAATATACAATAAAACAAAAAAACGTCCTTTACAAATCAAAATTAAGAAAAATCCTTCCTCAAATAAAATTTTTTTAGCAACATGAAAAAAGAAAAAACAACTTGCCTACCCTCACCACAACTATTCTCCTTTTTGTTCTATATATTCCGACAGGAAAGAGACATGTCGAACCCTAAGGACTTCAAACTCCTGATCAAAACCTTCGCTCGCTTTATAAAAGCCCACCACCACTTGGAACATGTTAATTCCTCACCAGACTCAACCACCCCACAAAGGCTGCTAAGACTGCAGACTGAACTAATAAATGGGGTCTGCCCACCTGGTCCCAACGAAACATCAAACTTCAAAAAGTACTATAACGCAAAAAACTGGACCTATACCACACTACAAATACTGGAGGACCATGTCAAAACCCTAATCACAAACTGCCAGAACGAAATCCTACTCTTGCCCAAAGCAGATTGGGAAAGAGCGCTAAACGTGGCCCTAAGATGGGTGAATAAAGACATAAACCGACTCAAAACAACCACCTTAGAAAGAGCGAAAGACGCTATAAAAAACCTATGCAAAACAGACATAGCACAGGAAGAAATCGCTGACGAACAAAAACCCTTAATCCTAAGACCTACAACCAACATATTAATAATCGACCTGACCGGAGATGATGAGGAAGACACAGCCGAGCCACTCCAACAAAATGAGACAAACCAGGACGATACGGACAACCAAGAACCAGCAAGAAAGAAACAAAAACATAACCCGGAAGAAAACCCGTCATCATCAAACCCAAACCCACCAATACCAACAACTATCCAAACCGACCAAACCAACAAACCGCTATATCACAAGCATGAACATAATGGCAGCAAACTACTTAACTGGAACCTAACACCAAGCCGACCGATCGTCATCATGGGAGACTCCAACATGGCCAAACTCCCACTCATCAAGGACCCCAGAATCCAGGTAGATTGTTACCCAGGAGCCAATATGAGTCACGCAATAAATATCATCAGACACCAGACACCTCTGACACAGAGTGTGACCAAAGTCATCCTCTCATTCGGCCTCAATAATAGGCAACAAGGGAACCCCACCATCCTCAGAAAGGAGTTAAATGCCATGACTATAGCAGCAACCCTTAAATTCCCTCAGGCGGAAATTTACATCCCTCTCATTAACAACTCAGCGGACCTACCAGGAAAGATTATAGGAAACATAAAAACCTTGAATTTTCTTATTAAAGAATCGGGACGCCAAATTCCACGTTTAAATAAGGAACTATTCAGCACAGAACTCGATAAGATACACTGGACACCCGCAACGGGCCAAACAATGTGGCAAGCATGGCAATCTTTTTTAGACTTAGCCAGCCCCAGAGGGACACCAATCAGCTAGACAAGGAAGTTATCAACCTGTCCACCCATTATGTCTTAACACCAGCTCAGAGACAACTTTTGAAGAAAGGCCTTTCTTTCATACCATCAGGGAAAACCACAGACGGTCAAAGAGTCTCTTTACAGGCCAACCTAACGGAATACCACAGGCGACTCAAATTATGCGCCTACTTTGGGCCAACAACAGCCCCCCAAAAAAAGCCTTTTATGCCAAAATCTCAATGGGAACCAACACCAGACAAATTACCACCAGAACTACTAACCTTAATTAAAACGGATCAGGCAATAGTAAAGTCAACGAAACAGGACAAAAACCCAACAAACCTCACGGCGGAAGAAGAACAGGCATTAGAGGAACTGATGAACAAAACAGACATTGTAATTAAACCAGCAGATAAGGGAAGTGCCACAGTTATTATGGACAGAACCAAGTATATTCATGAGGCCCTACGCCAACTCAATGACAACACATACTACAAAACCCTAAAAAAACCAATCTATCCAGAAACGGCTATCGAAATTGCAGAAATCCTTGAGACTCTATACAACAAAAAAGCCCTGAACAGAAAACAGATCTCATATCTAAAAGGTAAAGGTCCTCCGAGACCAAGGTATTTTTACCTCCTCCCCAAAATTCATAAACCACCTGAAACATGGACCATCCCCCACAGCATTCCACCAGGGCGCCCCATCGTGTCGGATTGCGGTAGCGAAAGCTATGGAGTGGCAGAGTATATAGACTCCTTCTTAACCCCAATATCAATTAAACACCAGAGTTACCTGAAGAACACGCAGGATTTTGTAAATCGGGTGCGAGACATAAAAACGCGGGAGCCCTGTATGCTTTTCACAATGGACGTCAGCAGCCTTTATACCAATATCGACACGACCTTAGGCTTGCTATCAATTAAAAAATGGATGAACAAATACCCAGTAGAGGGTCGGCCTGACAAAGAAATTTTACAACTACTCCATCTGAGTTTAACAAAAAACGATTTCCAATTCGATAGACAAACGTACATCCAAATTAAAGGCACAGCCATGGGTAAAAAATTCGCACCAGCCTATGCCAACATTTATATGGCAGATTGGGAAGAAACTGCCCTCCAAAAATGTGAAAAACGTCCAGCTTATTACTTCAGATACCTCGACGACATCTGGGGCATCTGGACCCACCCGAAACAGGATTTCGAAAAGTTTGTTAAAACCCTAAACAGCCACCACGCCTTTATCAAAGTTATACCAGAGACAAGCGACACACACGTCAATTTTCTGGACACCACAGTCTGTAAAGGCACAGACTTTAAAGAAAATGGCAAACTCGAAACTAAAGTTTACTTCAAACCAACCGACACGCACGCTCTGCTCCACAAACAGAGTTTTCATCCTAAACACGTCTTCCCGGGAATTGTCAAATCTCAACTACTGAGATTTGACAGAATATGCTCCAGACAACAGGACAAAGACGAGGCTAAAACTATTCTTTTCAAGACACTGAAACAAAGAGGTTACTCCAGGTCCCTTCTCCGTAGAATACAAAAAACGGTCCACCAGGATACAGAGATCCTAGGGACTCCAGGGGAAGAGGATAAAAATATCATCCCCTTAATCTCAGTATTTTCCAAATACACCAAACAGGTAAATGACACAATAAAAAATAACTTCAGGGAGTTACTGGCTAACACCACACTGGGGGATAACTTTAGAGTTATCTCAGCCTATAAGAAAAACCCTAACCTCAGGGACCTGCTGGTTAGGGCCAAATTGGGGACACCAATGTCACGCCCACAAAGACCAAGGGCAATAACCACCAAAAACCTGGCAACAGGGGCAGTCTACCAGCTCCCTCAAAATATCCCCATGACGACATCAAACTGCGTCTACATCATACAGTGTAGAAAATGCCCGATGAAATATGTAGGTGAAACACGTAACTCCCTGAGGACCCGCCTGTCTCACCATAAATATAACATTGGACACAACCAAAAAGCGGACACTTACCTGGTCCAGCACTTCCGAAAACACGGATTCGGAAACTTCCATATGAGGGGACTCCAACACAACCCAGACTGGACAACCTACCAAAGAAGAAGGACAGAGAGAGACTGGACCACCAGACTGGGGACAAAGTTCCCCAATGGACTAAATGAGAAATACCTCTTAGCAGGTCAACCTCATTAGAGGTCTTTCTTGAAACAAATGTACACAGGTTCAATTGCTGTTTTTTGAAAAAAAAGAAAAAAAACTGAAGTGTTATAATAAAACAAAATGTAAAACCGCTATCTTCTATAAAAATGTGTCTGTATGGTTTTATCAAAACCCACCCCCTGTTTGGAAAACATGTTGCACAAAAACTGTATAAAGTTCTAAATACCAATTAAAAAAAGTTTGTGTTAAAAAAATAAAAAAATGAAAGGGAAAATGATGACACAAGGGGACAGGTTAAAGGCAGAAAACCAAGGAATGGAACCGCCAGGTTCTGTTCATGGCCACAGCCCAAACAAACCCAGTTCTGAATCCCTCCGAAGGAAATATAATCTGAATTCACAATAGAAATGGATCCCTTTTCCTCTCCTCTCTTCTCTCATGAAAATGAGAGAATAGGGGGAGGCAGAGTGTCAGCCCGTGCAGGCGGGGGAGAGCTCTTGCCCGCACAGGCGTCTCTCCCTAACTCTGCTTCCCCTAAATGCCCTAACCCAAACAAACCCAGATCGGGGTTCCTCCAGAAAACAAGATATTCTGAAAAAATGTTCACAGTAGAAATAAACCCCTTTTCCTCTCCTCTCTTCTCTCATGAAAATGAGAGAATAGGGGGAGGCAGAGTGCCAGCCCGTACAGGCAGGGGAGAGCTCTTGCCCGCACAGGCGTCTCTCCCTAACTCTGCTTCCCCTAAATGCCCTAACCCAAACAAACCCAGATCGGGGTTCCTCCAGAAAACAAGATATTCTAAAAAAATGTTCACAGTAGAAATAAACCCCTTTTCCTCTCCTCTTTTCTCTCATGAAAATGAGAGTAGAGGGAGGCAGAGTGTCAGCCCGTATAGGAAGGGGAGAGCTCTTGCCCGCACGGGCGTCTCTCCCCGACTCTGCTTCCCTTAAATATTTCTAATTATAATAAAAAAATATTTCTATTTCTTTTTTTAAAAAATTTTGAAAAATAATTTTAGTAGGGGCACCACCCAACATTTATACACATAATTTTTTAGAAATTTTCTATCTTGCAAGAAAAAATATACCCACCTCAACGAAGATGATAGATGGTCTAACCACTCATATCAATCAAAAATATAAATTTTTATTTTTGAAAAATATCAAAAAATAATTTTAACCTAGGTACCCTCTTTTCTTTATATAAATTTTTTTTCATGACTTTTCTATATTTCAGGAAAGCAGGAAACCTTACCCTGACCTCATACAGGAAGTGAGAGGCTCCAACCAGGAAGTAACATAAAGAAATAAGGAGGCGTTCTACTAAAACAACACATTTGCCTGGTCAAAACAGTGTCCCAAAATTCTACAAACAGGAACAGTTACTTAGGAATGAATAAGGAACCTTACAAAGGTCTCATTTATGCTAATAAAAACGGGTTTTAATACTTAAACATTTTTTTGCTAATTTGCATAATCAAACCAGCTGGGGTGGATGGGGGACTCCTCCCACACAGGTGAAAACCGAAACCGCGATTGAAAAAGATCTTCAGGAGAATGACCTCCCTAACCAAAAATCCTCACATCTCAAGACTGTTTGCAAGGCCATATCCTATGGTGAGTCTTCCAGAAATAGCGTTCTATTGTCTGACTTGTATGAGCATATCCTGGAGTTGTGCGTTGTAATAGGAACACAGGTATGTCTCAGAGATTTCTGTAGTTGTGCGTTGTATTTGGAACACAGAAATCTCAAATAGAATCCAGGGTGTCTGGAAGAGTCAAGTAGGCAGAGCTCTGGCGCAAAAAGCTTGATTTTTTTCAGCCCTCAGAGTGACTAGGAAGGCAATGCTTGTCATGGCTGGTTCTAGTTGTCTCTGTGGGTGACATCTTAATGGAAGCTATGGAGAGTCAAGGAGGCAGAGCCCTGGCGAAAAATTCCTTGTTTCCTCCAAACCCTCATGATAACTGGAAAGGCAATGCTGGTCATGGCTGGTTCTGGTTGTTTTGTGGGAGCTTCCTATGGTAATCTGTTTCTGTGAAACTGTAAAACTTAAAAACCTAACCAAGCCTCCTTCCAGAGGAAGACAAGCCCGATTCTCAGAACCTGACTGGCCAGACTAGGGATACCTTGCGGTGATAACGAATAGTCTGTGCTGAGCAGGTGGTAAGTATGCGGCCCCCCCAGGTCCGACTCTAGGACAGCACGTGGGGTGTGGTGGTCTAGGGCATCAAGACCTTAAACGTTGCCCAGTCTTCTATGGGGTATAGCCTCAACCATACAACGATACATTTCTGCACTACACACGCTCAATCAGAATCTTTTCTCCAAAAAAAACCAAACAAATTGGACTCCTTCAAATTGTCATTTCCCTCCAAATTTCCATCCCCTGGTCCAACTTAGGGACCAGGCCGTGGATGCAACGGGACCTAAGAGCTCCTCTCACCATCTCCGGATCCACCAAGAAAACCTTACCATATGTTTCTGATTAGAACAAACATTAAGACGAAGTAAAATCCTTTCTTAGAAAAAGGTTAAAGAATTGTTCACCAAGCTAAAATAATTTAATTTTCCTAAAAACCTAATCTTGACCTTTTGAATTGAACTAATTGAACTCTACACCTAACCCTACCAAGTTACTTCTACTTAAAACTTAACCAGGTAACCCTATACTTAGAACTTAATCCTAACCCTTACCATTGAACCCTATACCTAAACCTAACCCTAACCATTCAACCCTAACCCTAAACCTAACCACTTAACCCTAGCCCTAATCCTAACCCAGTAGTTTTCCTAAAAACCTAACCCTAAACTAATTAAGCTCTACGCCTAACCCTAACCAGATACTTTTACCTAAGCTTGAGTAATTTAATTCTACTTATCTGGATTTAATCCTTACCCTAACCATTCAACCCTACACCTAAACCTAACCCTAACCATTCAACCCTAACCCTAAACCTAACCACTTAACCCTAGCCCTAATCCTAACCCAGTAGTTTTCCTAAAAACCTAACCCTAAACTAATTAAGCTCTACGCCTAACCCTAACCAGATACTTTTACCTAAGCTTGAGTAATTTAATTCTACTTATCTGGATTTAATCCTTACCCTAACCATTCAACCCTACACCTAAACCTAACCACTTAACCCCAGCCCTGAACCTAACCTAATACCTGAAAACCTAACCCTATGCCTAGACATGACCCTAAAATCCTAACCCTAACCACTCAACCCTACGCCTAAACCTAACCACTTAACCCTAGCCCTAAACCTAACCCTAAAAACGAACCGTTCAACCTTAGGCCTATACATGACCTTAATCCTAACCCTAACCGTTCAATCCTACGCCTAAAAAACCTAACCCCTTAACCCTAAACCTAACCCTTAAACTAACCATTTAAACCCTAAACCATCAACCTCTGGACCTAAAGAAACTAACCCTAAAAAAACATCAGTTAGAAGCCCTAACCCGAAATCGGTTGATCCCTAAAAACGAAACTAATAATCCTGTCTAAAATTACCTTAGACTTACTATAAACTTAGTGGGACACACCCTGGGGTTTGATCAACCTCAGCGGGGCCATCCTTGGGAGAGGGTGTCTGGTGGTAATGGCCGAAACACCCAATGACCCTGAGGTGCACTACTGATGATGTGTCACCTTTTATATAGATTTAGAAAAACAGAAAATAACCAAAAATAGTCCAAATTGATTTTTACAAAACAATACAAAAAAAAGAAAAACATTAAATCAAAACAAATCCTTAAAACTTCAATGCAGGACAAGAACAAAAAAGAAAACCAAAGCCTACCAAATAAAAAATTACTTTTGTTAAAAAAAACAAATTAACCTAACTTACAAAAAACGAATAAAATAGGGATTAAATTAAAACTACAGTTTAAAACCAAATTCGACAAAGGGGATATGTGAGACTGGAGAGTATTGACAACGTGCGTCGGCCAGTGCATTGCCTTTGGCTCCCCAGACCAAACTGCCCAGTCGTCGGACGAAGCGGGGGGGGTCATCGAGATAGATCTTCTAAACCTAACCCTAACCCTCACTTGTTAAATCACAGAAAAGAGAGATTAAAAATAGATTAGAGAGAAATAAGTCTCTGGAAAATAATACACTAAGAAGAACCTCGATATACTCAAGTATTTGAAAGCAAATTTTAATCCCTCTTCTCCCCTCTTTCTCTCACTTCAGTAAGTGAGAGAGTAAAGGGGGAGACAGAGTGTCAGCCCGAACAGGCGGGAGGGAGCTCTTGCCCGAACAGGCTTCTCCCTCTAACTCTGTCTCCCTCACTTGTTAAATCACAGAAAAGAGAGATTAAAAATAGATTAGATCCAAGATTTTACAATTTTAATATTATTAAATGAATTAATTATATATAAATTGTTTTAAATTAATTTATTATATATCTATATATTAGTTGAATGATTAATTAAGAATTATATTACTTTTTCAGACAAATAAAACCCATAATTATTCAATTTTAAACAGATAGGATGGAATTCTCAGACGCCATTTTAGAAAATGGCCACGCCCCTTCCGCAATGCATGATGGGAGCACTTCCTGAAAGGAGAGAGAACAAAGAAAAGAACTTAGCTACCTAGCGCTTAGCTTCATAGCATTTAGCTCTTTTTCCAAAACCGACAGAAGGATGACCCCGGCTGACCCCAGAGCGGTGTGTGAGTATTACCCAGCTGTCCTATTAAAGTTGAACAACTGAAGAGACTTTAACCTTAAAGGATGTTAACTCCTGAGTCTCCAATAGGACTGAAACTCAATGCCAGAGCCCTTTGAGTTTAACCAAGTTGTCCTATCAAAGTCGAACCACTGTAGAGGCTTAAACCTTTAAGGATGTTAACTCCTGAGTCTCTACCAGGACTGGAGCTCAGGGCCAGAGCACGGTGAGTTTCACAAAGCTGAGTTTTACCACACTGTCCTTTCAAAGTCGTGACGAGCCAGAGACCTAAACCTTAATCCGAATTAAAACCTTAACCAATACCTTAACTCTAACCATAACCATTAAACCCGATGCCTAAACCTAAGGCTTGAAGCCGAGGCCTAAACCTAACCCTAAACCTTAAAAACGTAACCTTAACCTTAGCCTTAACCTTAACCCTAAACCTAACCATTTAAATCTATTGCCTAAACTTAACCAGTTGATCCTAATAAAACCGTGAATCCTTTTTAAAATTACCTTACAATTAGATTACTATAAACTTAGTTGGACACACCCTGGGGTCCGATCAACCCTGGCGGGGCCTTCCTTGGGAGAGGGTGTCTGGTGGTAATGGCCGAAACATCCAATGACCCTGAGGTCCACTACTGATGATGTGTTTCATAAAACTAGGAAATCAAAATAGTGCCTATAGATAAAAATAGCCCAACCAACTCCGTTAAAATTCAACAACCTTCAAATCAAGTTTAAAAAAACAATTCGGCAAAAGGGGATATGTGAGACTGTGAGAGTGCTGACAACGTGCGTCGGCCAGTGCATTGCCTTTGGCTCCCCAGACCAAACTGCCCAGTCGTCGGACGAAGCGGGGGGAGTCATCGAGATAGATCTTCTAAACCTAACCCAGCCCGTGCCATCGGAAGAGCTGCCTCTCTTTGAAAAACGATTTGCATATCCCTACCAAATTTATTCAGATCGGTGCTCTGCCTTAAGAAAAGAACAAGCCTGAAAAAGGATGAGAAATAAGTCTCTGGAAAATAATACACTAAGAAGAACCTCGATATACTCAAGTATTTGAAAGCAAATTTGAATCCCTCTTCTCCCCTCTTTCTCTCACTTCAGTAAGTGAGAGAGTAAAGGGGGAGACAGAGTGTCAGCCCGAACAGGCGGGAGGGAGCTCTTGCCCGAACAGGCGTCTCCCTCTAACTCTGTCTCCCTCACTTGTTAAATCACAGAAAAGAGAGATTAAAAATAGATTAGAGAGAAATAAGTCTCTGGAAAATAATACACTAAGAAGAACCTCGATATACTCAAGTATTTGAAAGCAAATTTTAATCCCTCTTCTCCCCTCTTTCTCTCACTTCAGTAAGTGAGAGAGTAAAGGGGGAGACAGAGTGTCAGCCCGAACAGGCGGGAGGGAGCTCTTGCCCGAACAGGCTTCTCCCTCTAACTCTGTCTCCCTCACTTGTTAAATCACAGAAAAGAGAGATTAAAAATAGATTAGATCCAAGATTTTACAATTTTAATATTATTAAATGAATTAATTATATATAAATTGTTTTAAATTAATTTATTATATATCTATATATTAGTTGAATGATTAATTAAGAATTATATTACTTTTTCAGACAAATAAAACCCATAATTATTCAATTTTAAACAGATAGGATGGAATTCTCAGACGCCATTTTAGAAAATGGCCACGCCCCTTCCGCAATGCATGATGGGAGCACTTCCTGAAAGGAGAGAGAACAAAGAAAAGAACTTAGCTACCTAGCGCTTAGCTTCATAGCATTTAGCTCTTTTTCCAAAACCGACAGAAGGATGACCCCGGCTGACCCCAGAGCGGTGTGTGAGTATTACCCAGCTGTCCTATTAAAGTTGAACAACTGAAGAGACTTTAACCTTAAAGGATGTTAACTCCTGAGTCTCCAATAGGACTGAAACTCAATGCCAGAGCCCTTTGAGTTTAACCAAGTTGTCCTATCAAAGTCGAACCACTGTAGAGGCTTAAACCTTTAAGGATGTTAACTCCTGAGTCTCTACCAGGACTGGAGCTCAGGGCCAGAGCACGGTGAGTTTCACAAAGCTGAGTTTTACCACACTGTCCTTTCAAAGTCGTGACGAGCCAGAGACCTAAACCTTAATCCGAATTAAAACCTTAACCAATACCTTAACTCTAACCATAACCATTAAACCCGATGCCTAAACCTAAGGCTTGAAGCCGAGGCCTAAACCTAACCCTAAACCTTAAAAACGTAACCTTAACCTTAGCCTTAACCTTAACCCTAAACCTAACCATTTAAATCTATTGCCTAAACTTAACCAGTTGATCCTAATAAAACCGTGAATCCTTTTTAAAATTACCTTACAATTAGATTACTATAAACTTAGTTGGACACACCCTGGGGTCCGATCAACCCTGGCGGGGCCTTCCTTGGGAGAGGGTGTCTGGTGGTAATGGCCGAAACATCCAATGACCCTGAGGTCCACTACTGATGATGTGTTTCATAAAACTAGGAAATCAAAATAGTGCCTATAGATAAAAATAGCCCAACCAACTCCGTTAAAATTCAACAACCTTCAAATCAAGTTTAAAAAAACAATTCGGCAAAAGGGGATATGTGAGACTGTGAGAGTGCTGACAACGTGCGTCGGCCAGTGCATTGCCTTTGGCTCCCCAGACCAAACTGCCCAGTCGTCGGACGAAGCGGGGGGAGTCATCGAGATAGATCTTCTAAACCTAACCTAACCCTAAGAAGAACCTCGATATACTCAAGTATTTGAAAGCAAATTTTAATCCCTCTTCTCCCCTCTTTCTCTCACTTCAGTAAGTGAGAGAGTAAAGGGGGAGACAGAGTGTCAGCCCGAACAGGCGGGAGGGAGCTCTTGCCCGAACAGGCTTCTCCCTCTAACTCTGTCTCCCTCACTTGTTAAATCACAGAAAAGAGAGATTAAAAATAGATTAGATCCAAGATTTTACAATTTTAATATTATTAAATGAATTAATTATATATAAATTGTTTTAAATTAATTTATTATATATCTATATATTAGTTGAATGATTAATTAAGAATTATATTACTTTTTCAGACAAATAAAACCCATAATTATTCAATTTTAAACAGATAGGATGGAATTCTCAGACGCCATTTTAGAAAATGGCCACGCCCCTTCCGCAATGCATGATGGGAGCACTTCCTGAAAGGAGAGAGAACAAAGAAAAGAACTTAGCTACCTAGCGCTTAGCTTCATAGCATTTAGCTCTTTTTCCAAAACCGACAGAAGGATGACCCCGGCTGACCCCAGAGCGGTGTGTGAGTATTACCCAGCTGTCCTATTAAAGTTGAACAACTGAAGAGACTTTAACCTTAAAGGATGTTAACTCCTGAGTCTCCAATAGGACTGAAACTCAATGCCAGAGCCCTTTGAGTTTAACCAAGTTGTCCTATCAAAGTCGAACCACTGTAGAGGCTTAAACCTTTAAGGATGTTAACTCCTGAGTCTCTACCAGGACTGGAGCTCAAGGCCAGAGCACGGTGAGTTTCACAAAGCTGAGTTTTACCACACTGTCCTTTCAAAGTCGTGACGAGCCAGAGACCTAAACCTTAATCCGAATTAAAACCTTAACCAATACCTTAACTCTAACCCTAACCATTAAACCCGATGCCTAAACCTAAGGCTTGAAGCCGAGGCCTAAACCTAACCCTAAACCTTAAAAACGTAACCTTAACCTTAGCCTTAACCTTAACCCTAAACCTAACCATTTAAATCTATTGCCTAAACTTAACCAGTTGATCCTAATAAAACCGTGAATCCTTTTTAAAATTACCTTACAATTAGATTACTATAAACTTAGTTGGACACACCCTGGGGTCCGATCAACCCTGGCGGGGCCTTCCTTGGGAGAGGGTGTCTGGTGGTAATGGCCGAAACATCCAATGACCCTGAGGTCCACTACTGATGATGTGTTTCATAAAACTAGGAAATCAAAATAGTGCCTATAGATAAAAATAGCCCAACCAACTCCGTTAAAATTCAACAACCTTCAAATCAAGTTTAAAAAAACAATTCGGCAAAAGGGGATATGTGAGACTGTGAGAGTGCTGACAACGTGCGTCGGCCAGTGCATTGCCTTTGGCTCCCCAGACCAAACTGCCCAGTCGTCGGACGAAGCGGGGGGAGTCATCGAGATAGATCTTCTAAACCTAACCCTAACCCTAACCCTAACCCTAACCCTAACCCTAACCCTAACCCTAGAGCACGGTGAGTTTCACAAAGCTGAGTTTTACCACACTGTCCTTTCAAAGTCGTGACGAGCCAGAGACCTAAACCTTAATCCGAATTAAAACCTTAACCAATACCTTAACTCTAACCCTAACCATTAAACCCGATGCCTAAACCTAAGGCTTGAAGCCGAGGCCTAAACCTAACCCTAAACCTTAAAAACGTAACCTTAACCTTAGCCTTAACCTTAACCCTAAACCTAACCATTTAAATCTATTGCCTAAACTTAACCAGTTGATCCTAATAAAACCGTGAATCCTTTTTAAAATTACCTTACAATTAGATTACTATAAACTTAGTTGGACACACCCTGGGGTCCGATCAACCCTGGCGGGGCCTTCCTTGGGAGAGGGTGTCTGGTGGTAATGGCCGAAACATCCAATGACCCTGAGGTCCACTACTGATGATGTGTTTCATAAAACTAGGAAATCAAAATAGTGCCTATAGATAAAAATAGCCCAACCAACTCCGTTAAAATTCAACAACCTTCAAATCAAGTTTAAAAAAACAATTCGGCAAAAGGGGATATGTGAGACTGTGAGAGTGCTGACAACGTGCGTCGGCCAGTGCATTGCCTTTGGCTCCCCAGACCAAACTGCCCAGTCGTCGGACGAAGCGGGGGGAGTCATCGAGATAGATCTTCTAAACCTAACCCAGCCCGTGCCATCGGAAGAGCTGCCTCTCTTTGAAAAACGATTTGCATATCCCTACCAAATTTATTCAGATCGGTGCTCTGCCTTAAGAAAAGAACAAGCCTGAAAAAGGATGAGAAATAAGTCTCTGGAAAATAATACACTAAGAAGAACCTCGATATACTCAAGTATTTGAAAGCAAATTTGAATCCCTCTTCTCCCCTCTTTCTCTCACTTCAGTAAGTGAGAGAGTAAAGGGGGAGACAGAGTGTCAGCCCGAACAGGCGGGAGGGAGCTCTTGCCCGAACAGGCGTCTCCCTCTAACTCTGTCTCCCTCACTTGTTAAATCACAGAAAAGAGAGATTAAAAATAGATTAGAGAGAAATAAGTCTCTGGAAAATAATACACTAAGAAGAACCTCGATATACTCAAGTATTTGAAAGCAAATTTTAATCCCTCTTCTCCCCTCTTTCTCTCACTTCAGTAAGTGAGAGAGTAAAGGGGGAGACAGAGTGTCAGCCCGAACAGGCGGGAGGGAGCTCTTGCCCGAACAGGCTTCTCCCTCTAACTCTGTCTCCCTCACTTGTTAAATCACAGAAAAGAGAGATTAAAAATAGATTAGATCCAAGATTTTACAATTTTAATATTATTAAATGAATTAATTATATATAAATTGTTTTAAATTAATTTATTATATATCTATATATTAGTTGAATGATTAATTAAGAATTATATTACTTTTTCAGACAAATAAAACCCATAATTATTCAATTTTAAACAGATAGGATGGAATTCTCAGACGCCATTTTAGAAAATGGCCACGCCCCTTCCGCAATGCATGATGGGAGCACTTCCTGAAAGGAGAGAGAACAAAGAAAAGAACTTAGCTACCTAGCGCTTAGCTTCATAGCATTTAGCTCTTTTTCCAAAACCGACAGAAGGATGACCCCGGCTGACCCCAGAGCGGTGTGTGAGTATTACCCAGCTGTCCTATTAAAGTTGAACAACTGAAGAGACTTTAACCTTAAAGGATGTTAACTCCTGAGTCTCCAATAGGACTGAAACTCAATGCCAGAGCCCTTTGAGTTTAACCAAGTTGTCCTATCAAAGTCGAACCACTGTAGAGGCTTAAACCTTTAAGGATGTTAACTCCTGAGTCTCTACCAGGACTGGAGCTCAAGGCCAGAGCACGGTGAGTTTCACAAAGCTGAGTTTTACCACACTGTCCTTTCAAAGTCGTGACGAGCCAGAGACCTAAACCTTAATCCGAATTAAAACCTTAACCAATACCTTAACTCTAACCCTAACCATTAAACCCGATGCCTAAACCTAAGGCTTGAAGCCGAGGCCTAAACCTAACCCTAAACCTTAAAAACGTAACCTTAACCTTAGCCTTAACCTTAACCCTAAACCTAACCATTTAAATCTATTGCCTAAACTTAACCAGTTGATCCTAATAAAACCGTGAATCCTTTTTAAAATTACCTTACAATTAGATTACTATAAACTTAGTTGGACACACCCTGGGGTCCGATCAACCCTGGCGGGGCCTTCCTTGGGAGAGGGTGTCTGGTGGTAATGGCCGAAACATCCAATGACCCTGAGGTCCACTACTGATGATGTGTTTCATAAAACTAGGAAATCAAAATAGTGCCTATAGATAAAAATAGCCCAACCAACTCCGTTAAAATTCAACAACCTTCAAATCAAGTTTAAAAAAACAATTCGGCAAAAGGGGATATGTGAGACTGTGAGAGTGCTGACAACGTGCGTCGGCCAGTGCATTGCCTTTGGCTCCCCAGACCAAACTGCCCAGTCGTCGGACGAAGCGGGGGGAGTCATCGAGATAGATCTTCTAAACCTAACCCTCCATACTGGACGATTATGTCCAATTCTTAAGAATCGACTCCCATACAGGAACCAACCAGAAAGAGACCGGGAACTTACGGCCCCCAGGACCCTGCTTTCTTACCCTAACCCCAAGACCTTTTACCCTAACCCTAACCCTAACCCAGGATCCCTTACCCTAACCCTAACCCCAGGACCCCTTACCCTAACCCTAACCCAGGACCCCCCACCCCTAACCCTAACCACAGGACCCCTTGCCCTCATCCTAACCCCCATCCCTTATTTGTTCAGGGAACGATACAATTGGAAAATTAGAATTCAATCCAGGACATGGTTATAGCTGAAAGTGAAGAAAGAGTAAAACGACTCAGGATTGCATCAAACTTTTTTTATAAAATAAGACAAACAACATTAGTTGACAAAAAATGTTTATTTCAACAGGAAATGTTAAAACAACAAACATTACAAAAATACTTTACACCATACAGGTCTATTCCTACCTTATTACACTTACCTTTATACTTACCTAACAAATAAAAAATACTTACCTCATACCTACTTACCCATAATCAATTTTACCCTACCTTCGGACCACCTCTAAAATCATTCAAGGCATCCCAGCACTGAAAGAAATATGAGAGAGAGTCAAGAGAGAAGGGGGAGGAGCCAAACCAAGACAGAGTCTATTTAAGCTGAGCCACAGAAAGCTCACTGCTCACTCTGACTCAACAAGCACAGGACTCAGAGCTCCTTGCCTCATGTGATCTGCAAATCAAACAGTTTAATACCAATACAAAGGGACTTCTGTTTGTAAATGTATGTTTCACCTGTCACAAAAGAATAACTTTGTGGCTATTACCAATTTTACCTATTTTACAAGCCCACAGCCTGAAGAAGATATAGATTATATCGAAACGTCGCGGCGGGCTTTAAAATAAATTCACACTATGTATGACTGGAAATTAGTGCGTTATGGCAAGGCCAGAAACGGACCACGCCAACGCATTGATTACCCCACTTACCATTCACCTGAGAGAGGGCGGTCCCGTACCTACGCGGACGCTGTCAAATCTTCCTCCGGGACAGGAGTGAGACACAGATTAGAGCAAGACAAACCGAGACGTCGTGATGTTTCCTATTCTGGCCCCTCTCACCATTATTATTATAATGATAATAACCAAGAACAGCAACCCTACGTACAAAGGGGACGTGGATTCAATGAAGACCCACCCACACGTACACATGACACCTACTATTACAACAGAGAACACCGACCACACATGCAAAGGGAACAGGATTTCCGTAGAAACCGACCTACGCATGCAGACAACACTCGCCATTACGGCCGTAATGACCGAGAACCACAACCAAACGCACAAAAGGGACGTGGTTTCCATGGAAACCTGCCCGCGTATTCAGAGAACACTCGTTATTACCATAGTAATAACAAAACAATGCAACCATATGTACCGGCGAATCGGGATTTCAACAGAAATCAACCCACCAGGACAAACAATGCTCCCAAACCGGATTACATGTCACAAAAAAACACCACACTGGGCCAACAAACCCGTAAAATGTACAACTTGATCAGACAAGTACATCACCTCAACAATATAAAAATCAGTGAGGAAGCTGAAGACAAAAGAACACCTGTTACCTTCCAGAGACTGTCAGATTATTTGATAAATGTCATAAAACCAGTCTCCATCACTGACAAAACCAAGCAGTCTCTGGAGGGTAATGCCCGCAATTGGGCATATACCACTCAATTAATCCTCATTGATCACTACGTAGAGGGCATCCAAACGACGCTGTCCGAACTAGAGACCATACTCACCACAGACTGGCCCCTGGCTTTCGAGATAGCCTCAAAATGGGCAACTAGGAAATTTCAAACCAGACTGAAACCTGATACCATCGACCAGACAGAAGCACACATTATTGCTCTCACCCAACCGGAGGATCCGACGCCTCAACCAGAAATCACAAGGAAAACCGACCCAACTCAGGGAAGGGTCCTAGACAAACGAATCAAAACCTACTCCAAACGAGTCAGAAGAGAATCACAGGAAACAGACACCATTCACTCAAAAAAATAATTCCTTGAATTTACTTAAAAAAATCATGGAAAGAATTTCCACATGATTAAATGGGTTTCTTTCAGCATAAAGCAATTATGTTGGTCTAACGTAATTTTCTTAGGTTGGGTTAGTGTTATATCTTACAGTTGATTCAACTTAGTTTGTTGAATTAGATCCAACTTGATTTAATAGTTAGTCTAATTAAGACTAACTTAATTCAATAGAGTTTATCCAACTGATTTCAAATTAATACAATTTAAACTATTAAATTGAGTTAATCTATCCCAAAAAAATTAAGTTGGCCCAACATAATTGCTTAGTGCTAAAACAAAGCCTTTTAATCACGTGGAAATTCTTTCCATGATTTAATTAAGTAAATTCAAACCATAGCTTTCAAGTCCAAACAATGTGACTAGTAACAAAACCAAATTAAATGTTTAAAAGGCTGGAAACAAGACAAGACAAACTGTGTATGAGGCAATCAAATTGTATTTCTTCAAAAGAACAAAGTTCAACACTTTCAGGTGTACTTGTAAACAACATAAAAAAATACTTTCTCTTAACATCAACACATTGCTTCCCTTATTTTTCAAAGTGCGAGAAAAGTTAACACTTTCAGGTGCTTGTAAATATAAAAAAATATACTTTCCCATTTTTGAGAACACGCACACACATATATATATATATATATATAAATAAAGAAGCAAATTCACAAAAGTAGAGTGATTTAGTGAACAGTAGAGTGCTTTTAAGAAATGGGGGACTGTCTAGTAGCCATCACATATTACAGGACTCCATTAGAATATCGTGGCCGAGGGAATGGTCACAGATAGAAAGTTTTGGAAAGATCTAATTCAACAAATTTCTAAAATGTTTTAAAGCGATCGGGTAACCCCCGACGCTATATTAGCCGATCAAGGCTTACGATTGATCAGTACCCCCCTCAATCAGGACTGACAATGTCGCAGACCCGATTTTTCTGTCGATTGTTGGGCGGGGCCAGGGCATAAATTTGACGAGAACCTTGCAGTGTGAGGCCAGCATTAGACTCACATTTCCCTTGAAACATTTCACATTCCACTTCAACATCAGACCAACATATTTAGAATGTAACAGTGAACATTAACATCAGAAACAGAGGTTCAATGAATTGAAGCCGGCTCAGTGTCAAAACTTGAACATTATAAACAAAACACTGCTTCACTTATTTTTAAAGTGCCAAAAAAATGTTACTTAACCTTAGTAACAAAAAAAAAACATTTCACAGTTAGGGATATTATTACATAAAAACCAACAGTGGGCAATCTAAAACATTGTCAAGGAAAAACATTTTTACTTTAGAGAATCATTGAAAACCTTCTTACAGTCGGAGTATTTTAACTTCAATTATGTTTTGATTGAACGAGATTTTTTACTGATTTAAAGCAATCTAAAGCAATCACAAGGTGATTTCCTAAGGTGAGGATGAGCTCAGTCATGTACCTTGTGTGGTTATTAACGGGAAAGCAATGTTTTGAGAGCTTGCACTTTTGCGGAAAGTTTATTTCCATCTAGTTTCATAATGATCTTCTGCAGAGCTTCAAAGGTGTATCTTAGTTCTCTGGGGTAGCTCAGGTTTAGAGCATAGACGAGCGCAAGCAACATTGCCACTGCAAAAGGCACATACCTCAACTCATGCAACACCATTACACCCTCCAGAATAATTCCGACATCCTCTGGGTTCTCACTGGGCCCTGCACCGTGGTGTCGAATGACAAAAACTCCAAAGACCGTCTCTGCCATAGCCGCCAGACTGCTTTCATCATCGCTCTGTAATTAAGAAAAAAATTAAATTTAATAAGAGAAATAATGTTTCATTTATGTGCATTATATTCCATATCTTACAGCACGTGGCATTTTTACACTATTAATGTAAAACAGCTATCCCCAACCATCTTCAAATAATCAAAGTAAATGCATTCCAAATGTTTTTGGAGCTGATATTTTGAAAGTTTTAAGGGCTATATGAATTAAGGGGAAAATTAACCATGATCATCCCCAGTGAAGATTAAGTTAAATCAACATACCAGGTATTCTTTCACCAGCTTCTCTGGATCTTCATTCAAGTAGACGCAAAGACTTTTCAGTATGCATTCTCTTCTGACATCAATGCTGTCAGTCTAAGGTTGCAGATTAGAGAGAATATGGGAAAAAAGAAAAAACACAATAGGAAAAACATCAACACCAGCCAGCAGAGTTGTTTTCACACACCGGATGCAAGATTCACAGGTCATCACAACATGATAAGCATTAAGAAGCTAGAATAGATGTGTAATTATTATAAATATGAGTACATAACATGAGTCACTTCTCCATTATCATACCTCAGTCATGGGTACCATGATGCTTCTGATCTGTTTCCCTTGAACTCCGCCTTTCTTGGCAAACAACTTGATTAGGTCTGCAGAGTAAGCATCCAGCTCAGAGAAGAACTTTGACTCTAAATGGATTGTTGTGATTCTCTTGAATTCCAAACACACCTACAAATTGGGAAAGATAAAAAAATAAAAATTAGTTTGGCTTTTTTGATTTCAGTGGTACATGTTTGGTTTATCAATATTAGTTTTCTCCATTCAAATTCCACGGTCAGAGCCAGTGAACCTTTACCAGTTTATGAAATACATCAGTCTGCAAATAGGTGTCTCTATATAGCTCACACTGTAAAAAGTGAAAGAGGATGTTCCTTCACACAGTCATTTACTTACCTCATGCACATTGAAGAGAGCCGGCCACCTCGTTTTGAAGTCAGCTATCATTGGTGACTCCCGAACTACTTCTTGCCTCCTGTAAGCAAAGGTCTTGTCCATCATTTTCGCCACATTCTCCTCATTGTTTCTTTTCTTCACTTCTGAGAGGAGGGCCACTCTTAGTCCTTCTTGTGTCTCGGCAGTTTCACCAGACGGGTAGGCAGGGCAGTAATTCACTTCTGCTTTTTTTGGTCTCTTTACACCATAAGCAGGACTGCATTTGCCACCAGGTTTGTGTGTTAGGGCATTTACTGTGACTTCTGGGCAGCCAAGCCGCCTGAGCTTTGTTCGGTAGTTACCAAGTTTATATTTCAAGCTCGTCTTCCAGCCGCCAAATCCAGTGACTGAGCCTGGTTCTTTCAAACATGGATGTGCTGATACAAGAGCTTCAGCTACCTCCTCAAACTCACGGTCGGAGAGGTACACTTTGTACTTCACAATAGTTTCAGTCAAGCCATCAAGAATGGCTGACTTAAGTTGGGTATCAGGACTTAACAAAGTTCCAGTTTCTTTAAAAGCAGTGTTGGCCCTGTCCAGCTGCAGCTCAGCATCATAGGAGAACCGGGGAACAGTGAAGATAATGGGCCATCCAGAGGATCTTGAGGAAGTGGACTCCGGTGAAGACAGTATTTCTGTATCCTGTGAGCTACCCGAAGAAAGGGAAGAGGAGTCATCTGGAGATCGAATGGTGGCAGCAGCAGCTGGGTAGGGAGGGGGCCGAGAGCCATCATGCTGGACAGTAGTAATGGACTTAAATATGACCTTGATGGTACTTTTGTCCTGGACATCTGACATTGACAGCAAGTTGGTGAATTCATTCCCAAACTCGTAATCCATGTATTGAAGTCTGAAGTCCCCTTCTACTCCACACTGCTGCTTTATTTGGTCCGCAAGGTCACTGATAGAGTCTGGTATCCCGCCAGGAAGGATCAATCTCTGGGAATTATTCTCTCCCAGAATGATTCGGAACTTAACTGGATCAGTCATTTCACCGCAGTCTGCAAATGAGGAAAGAGAAGATTAGGCTCAAATGTTTCAACAAAAATTGGTCAGAAATTCAAAAAACAATGCTAGAGCAAAGCCATTTGACATTCATTATATAAACATTAACATACCTTATGTGATAATATGTCTTTTTAATGTCACCATTCTGAGAGGTCCAACAAAGTAGTCGGACAAAGGGTAGTCATCAGCCAGTTCATCAAGCTCAATCAAAACCGTTTCTCTGGCTGGACATGCACTCAGCTCAAAGGCTCTGAAATGTTCCCTGTACCATCCAAAAAGCCTTCTTGCGATGAAACACAGTTTCTCCTGCAAAACACAAATCTAAACTATCTCTGCGAAATCAGGCAGGCCACTTGAAGATCCATGAGCGACTATCATTCCATTTCTGAAATTTACACCTTTGCTTGACACACACTTAGTAAGGTGGACTTCAGTCGTACCGGGGAATTTCTGCTCAATAGTATGAACTACTTCATGTTTCAAAACATCGACAGAAACGGTTGAGACATTTGCTACCTCTAGGGCAGTTTTTTCAAAACTACACAATCTCAAATGATGTGAAATCATGAGCTGATGCTTAACAGCTAGCGAGAGGGGCACATTTTTAAAGCAATTGGTATGTCGTGCAACCTGCTTAAAAAAACTGTGCTTAGCCTCAAATCGCATGGTCCAGTGCCCCACAAGAGGACCAAACATCCTGATCAGCTGGGGATAGTGCTCCAAATAATGATGTTTTGGAAGGAGCTGCATTTCAGGGAACAGTTCTTGGTATTTTTGTCTGTGCTCTGAAATTTTGCCCTCAAGATAGGCAATGGACTCATCTGTGTGTGTTGGAACAACGACAAGCTCTACAATGTCTTTCAAGTCCATAAGTATTTGCCACGCCATTTCACCCTCAGGCACCAGATGACCAACTATGAATGGTAATAGTCGCAACAGAGCCCAGTTTTCATGAGCATTCCCACCAATTGTTTTCCTTGTTGAAAACATATGTGGGATCACATGTGGCTTGTTGGTCTTGTCTCCCCACTTGTAAGGGAAATGCAATATGGACTGGTTGAGGGTTTGTAGACTGAAATATTTTTTGGATATCAGCAATGCCAAGCACCGTGCAAGCTCTACCGGCACTATGCCCTCGAAAACATCATGCATAAGATCTGGGGGATAACCTGTGAGAACACTGAAGTGGGAAAGAGTTTTGGTGATAACACAATGGCCTTTCACTCCGTAACAACTTGCACCGTTCTCCTTAGCTGATTTCACATGAGAGTCATGGAGTTCCTTTGTTCGGAGAATAAATGCACCGGACTTTACATCTTTTGTTTGGATGTCTTTTCTTGTTCCTGTGCAAAATCGACAGATATACCCACCAGAAAAGCTCTCGTTGAAACCAGCTAAACCGTGAGCACCCAGGTTATCTGCTGCAACAACCTGAATCGTTCCTTTTAGACATTTTCCGAGCAATGGAATGAAAACTCCCTCTTCTTCCAGAGTTTTCATATCTCGAAGTAGAGGGTGTAAGACACTGTCAAAACCATGCTTTTTCACATCATCAGATTTACACAGGATTGCCAAGTAAATTGAGTCAAGTGATGAATATGAACCTGGAGGCAAATTACTCAAGGTCCAGTAGATTCCACAAAGCTTATGTTTCCTGCGTGAAGTACCCAGGGGATTGCAGATCTCAAAGTCATCTACATATAAAGTTATCAAAATTCTCACCTCATCCCCGGACAGAAAACTGTTCGCCTGGAAGTGAGAACCATCCTGAGAAGATTTATAAGTTTGCGGCTCAGTATGCTGCCTATTAGTCTGCTGTGCTTTGTGGTTTTCAACTACCCTGTCCACAAAATCGCTTCTATCAAAGAGCTGCTGCAAAGACTTCAGTATAGGCACATATTGAAAACTTTGTTTTTCCTTGGCATCAAGTATGTACTCAATGGGCTCTACAACCTTAAAGTGTTTTTTATAATACTGGTTGCGAAGATAAGATGTGCTCAGGGGACCATCTTTCCCTATGGCTTTGAGCAAGGGGTTAGATGTGCCCAGAGCAGTGGCTACTTCAGTTAACACAGCTACATCAGTTGTGGTACTATGTTTCTGAAATACAGTCTCAAGAACGTTAATGGAGAGAGGCAATGTTGCTGAACTTGACAAGTAATGCAATTCCTCTAAAAACTCATCCAGTTTTCTGCCTGGCACATGTGCAAAATGCTCCAACTTGAGCAATGCTGCAGCAAAACTTTGTTCAATTACTTCAGGCAAGTTCTTGTTTAAATCCACATCAGTACTTGCACATGCAGGGTCTGCTTCTACTGCAGAGTCATCCAGATGATATGCATCTTCCTCTGGACTATCAGAGGAAACTGGATTGGTTGTAACTACACCTGGCTTGAAATTTTTCAAGGTATGTGGGTTGTGCTTTCTGTTTTTGTGAGAGTGAAAGGTTCCGTATACATTTGTTTTAAAACTGCAACCCATAAACATACATGTAACAGTTTCATTACTCTTCAAATGAGTGCCAATGTGTATGAAATAATCCTTTTCAGTAGATAGACTTCTGCAAGTGCATAACGTGCATCTGAATGTTGACAGTTCCAGCAGCTCTTGGGAATTTTGTTTAGGATGGAGTCTACTTAAATGAATATGCATAGCATTCCATGTCTTAAAAGTACATGGGCAGTTTGTGTGTGGGCACGGGTAGCGCTGCCTTTGACGGTGTTGTAGTCTCAGATGTTTCAGTAGGTCATATCTAGAAGATATAGATTTGCTACACAGCTTACAATTCCACATTTGCCCCACCCCCCTAAAAAACACATCACATTTTTGACGATGGACGAGAAAGGTTTCTGCTGCTCTAGTTAACAAAAAAAAGACAAGGCAATTTGGCAGATATACTTATATAAAGAAACTTTATGATGGCCTTCTTTACCTGAATTCAGACAGGTTGGACAACAGACACAGGTGCAGTCGGATAGGAGACTCTTGTGGTCGGACAGCCGTCAAAGCACACTCACAAATTTCTGTAATACATTTAGAGAGATTGATCAGTTAACATGAAGTTATCATTAAATAATTGGAAAAACACATCCACATGAGTACATAAACACACACAAGCAAGAGCTAGATGCAGAGGTAGAAAAGGGTGAGTGTAAGGAAGAGATAGGGAGAAATGGAAACAGACGAAGGGAGGGAGAGAGAGACAGAAAGGCTAATGCAAAGGAGAGGAAAATAGAAATACTTAAACATACTACAAAGACATTTGATTTTACATGGGAAGTTACTGTTCGTGTAGTTATTATAATTCTATCAGCAGGTTGAATAACACAGCAGGAGCTGGCAACAATGATCCATCTGATTCAGCATTAAAACAGAAGAAAAAGAGCTGACAACATTTCAATGTCATATTCTCTGGTTAAACGTGTTCAAATGCATTATTTACTTTTTTTTTGCTAATGGATCATAGAGGCTGGAAAGAAAAATACGGGAAAACGTGACATTATACAGATGTAGACAAATTCCAGTAAATAGAACGCAACGTTGTTAGGATACGCAGCGTTCGTGGACGGGACGTTTCACGTGTCTGCATGCATGAGTCACGTGCTACGCCATGCTCGACTCGTTTTTACTTCAACTCGTTAACTCGTCACACTGTCCCCATGCGCTGACGTTACTCACTATTTCTGCCAGCAAATGTTCCCTCGTGATAAAGTAAGCCGAGTGTAGCCGTAATGGCGCTCTGCTCCCCGGAACCGGAGTTCACACAAGCCGCGTCTTCTCTGATGTAGCCGCTGATTAATCACATGTATTGTGTGTCCTTCTCACACGATGTAACGTTATTCTTCAGTTCAATGCATATATGAAAGTGTTTGAGTAACTATCTTTCAAGCTATAGAGGCACAACTAGCAACACAAAACACCGTGTTAACTCGCCATGTGTGACGGACGACTTTCTAAGTTTGATAAAAACCCGCTAACAGCGAGTAACAAATACACCGCTGGGTTCTAATACCGTGGAAAATGAACCGACTAACAGCTAATGAGATTTCTGAACAATATTTCGCTCGCATATGATTGGATGGAAATTGATTTTCTCTTACCTTCTCCGTGTGCGCTTGATGAACACATCCGGTAACGTACCTGACTTCCGGTATTTTTCTTCTCGCGATGCGTAATGGAGGTGTGTTCTCGCGACGATGCCGTGCTTCTGGCGCAGAAACTCGAACATATCAGTTCATATCAACGTGATTTAATCGTGTTAAAGCGAAGTTATTGAATATTTAGCAAATCCAACGCAATTTTATTACGTTCATCTTGCAAACATGAATTATTTAATTCGAAATACTCTTTTAATTCAAGTAAATAGGACAGCCACCCAATATCCTTTTTTTGAGTGTTCCCTTGAATGATTTTCCATCTCTCACCCAGATAGACCAGGGACCCTCACCCTCAACAGACCTACTTATATCTCCACAGACACCCCCAAGGACACCAAGTCCCAAAATACAGCTAAGACGGAAAACTTCCAACCCCTGTGTCACTAGAGAGATCGATAACCTACTTGATTTAGAAACGGTGTGCACGCAGAGACCTATGACACCCAGAGGGTCTGCCATCGACTTGCCACCACATCCGGACAGGATGGTCCTAGTTCACCAACCTGTTGAGGTTTACCACACTTCCTCGGACGAGGATCTCTCTTTTGATGATCCCCAAGAGGAGGCATCTTCATCCCTTGATGATTCTCCCTCACATTTAACCGACTATCTGGAGGAACCTGTAGAAGAAGAACAAAATGGTTCAAACATTTCTGAACAACCAGATTACAATGACATTAGTGACACATCAGACACTGTCTCTTTTCAGAGACCTCTGGGACATCCAAGCATTTTTTACAAACTTAAAAATTGGCAACTTCAACCTCGAACAAAATGTATCATCATAGGTGATTCAAATTTACTTAGGATTCCCGAATACCAGATACCAAATGTCCAAATCGACAGCTACCCTGGAGCACAATACCTCCACATTGAGGGTATTTTGAGTAAATGCCAAATTACAAAATCAGTCGAAAACATGATTATTTCGGTTGGTATTAACCACAGGGGACAAAAACCCAAGGAAACGTCAATCAAACAACTGCAGAAGGCCCTCAAAGTGGCCAAAAAACAATTTCCACGAGCAAAAATCTGGGTCCCCATTTTAAATTATTCTACAGCCCTCCCCACTAATGAGAAGGATAATCTCCAAATCCTTAACACACACATTGAGGCCAATATGAATTTTTTACCCCCATTACCAGACCAAGATTTTGCCACAAAGGTGGATAGAATACATTGGACAACAACCACAGCTGCCGCCATGTTAGAACACTGGACAAAACATTTAAACTTATAAGCCCACTAAGGCCCATTATTGGGAGGGGGCCGCCAAGATTGGATTCAACCCAGAAAGTCCCACATCAAAATTTGAAAAAAATTATTAAACCAAAGAATGTTAAAAGTTCTACATTCAAGAATGTAGTTGTTTTGGCTAAAAAATTTCAGCCAACTCAACCTGAACTGCAAGTTTTAAACAAAGGCCTTACGTTCATACCTACAGCCAAAATCCATCAAGGCCAAAAAACACAAATGCTTGTAGACATCCAAAATTATCATAGACGAGTTAAACTCGCTACCTTTTTTGAGAGGAAAAGGGCCCAAGAACCTCTACCATTTACCCCAAAGTCCAATTGGACTCCAAAATTAAGTGCATTACCACCCCCTATACGTTCTTTGGTCCAAGCAGATATATATGCCACCAAATCTTTTAATTGGATGATCAGAGACAAGTTTAATTTGTCCTCTGAAGAAGCACAGGCTCTAACTCAATTGAAAAGGAACAAATTAATTATTATTAAACCAGCTGACAAAGGTAGTGCTGTGGTTGTCCTAGACAGAGACCAATATATTTGGGAAGCTAAAAGACAACTTAATAACTCCAAACATTATCAAAGACTTCCAGGTCCTATTTTCTATGAAACCATACCTATGGTGACAGATATCTTTACTCAAATGTACCAAAAGGGCTTTATAAATCACAAACAAAAACAATATCTCTTAGGGATTACGAATCCCCGCCCAAGAATATTTTATCTTTTACCAAAAATTCATAAGGAGCCTGCACAGTGGAGCAGGCCCTTTGAAATTCCCCCGGGCCGTCCCATTGTGTCGGATTGTAACAGTGAAACTTACCTGTCTGCAGAATTCGTAGAATACCACCTGAATCCGATATCCACAAAACATTCCAGCTATATCAAAGATACTTACGATTTCTTAGACAAAATCAAAAAAATCAAAATACCTACCAATTCGCTTCTCTTCACCATTGACGTTGATAGCCTCTATACTAATATCGAAACCAAATCCGGCCTTGAAGCGGTGAGAAAATGTTTTAACAAATTCCCAAATCAAAAAAGACCAGATACTTACCTCCTTCAATTATTGGAAATCAATTTAACTAGAAACGACTTTGAATTCGATGGAGTGTTTTATCTACAAACCAGTGGCACAGCCATGGGCAAACGATTTGCCCCCTCCTATGCCAACATTTTTATGGCCGACTGGGAAGAATCGGCATTAACCACAGCTCCTTTAAAACCTCTCCACTATTTTAGATTTCTAGATGATATTTGGGGTATTTGGACACATTCTAAGCTGGAATTCCACCAGTTCATTGAAATATTAAATAATCACCATCCATCTATCACGGTAAAATTTGAGATCAGTGACCAATCAGTTAACTTCTTGGATGTTACAACACTTAAAGGAGAAAAATTCACCACCACAGGAGAACTGGACTTCAAAGTTTATTTCAAGGATACGGACACACACGCTTTACTCTGGAAAAACAGTTATCACCCACGACACACTTACAAAGGTTTGATCAAATCACAATTACTTCGGTTCCACAGAATATGCAGTCAACTGCATTATTTTGAAGAGGCCAAGACCATTTTATTTCGAGCCCTGAAACACAGAGGCTACTCATATTGGTTTTTAAACAAAATCTATAAGACTTTTCTGACCCCTAAACAAGTAACAGAAGGGAAACCACAAAAAATGATCCCCCTTATCACCACTTACTCTAAACAGAGCCTGGGTCTGAATCACACCACACATCACAATTTTCACAAATTTTTGGGAAAGACCAAATACTTGCAAAATCATAAAATCATCACAGCATATCGCAGGAACAAAAACTTAAAAGACTGGCTGGTTAAAAGCAAAATGAGACCACTAATAGATGTTGCAAAGTCCCCATGTTTGGAATATAAGCATGCACACTTTGCAACCAATCTACGATCTAAACAAATTATTCAACTAGAATCTCCGATTGATCCAAAAACTCACAATTGTGTATATATGATCTATTGTTCCAAATGTAACATGAAATATGTTGGAGAGACCAAACAATCAGTCAGAAAGAGACTGTCCCAACATAAATATAATATAAAACACGGACAAAAAACAGACACACACCTGGTTCAACACTTTATTTCACATAAAATTGAATATTTAAAAATCACTGTATTACAAGCTGGACCCTTATGGACAGACTCCTTAAGGAAAAAACAAGAGACATATTGGATTATTACATTAGGCACAAAACATCCCTACGGTCTTAACACCTAGTGAGGAGCATCCTATGTCCTAGGAGGGCCCGTGCATAACATTGGACCTGATTTTTCAGGTCCATGGATATTACCGTTCTCATCTAACCCTAACCCTAACCCTAACCCTAACCCTAACCCTAACCAATTGTCAGTGTGAAATGACTGTATTATATCCGAATTTCTGGAACACTTAACTCTAATTTGAGAAGACAGTCATGACCCCCTAACTGAGGACTCTCCTTATTTCTAACCCTAACCAGGGACCCTCTATCCTAACCCTAACCACAGGGCCCCTTACCTAAACCTAACCTTGGACCCCTGAGCAAGGCAAAAAATCCTGGAAATACTTTACCCAACTACTCGAAGCAGGGATCTAAATGACGAACGGTCTAAAGTCGATGGACACAGTGTATGCAATCTAGACACAATTGAATACTCCACACCAGTTGGTTTCGTCAGTTTTAATTTGGAAGAGCATAAACAGACAGGAAGAAAGACCTCAAAAGAAGGCAAATTATTCCCTGCAATACCCCACCCAACTAGGATAAAAATGGTTACAGTAGAGGACAAGGCATCCCAAAAAAATACGTACCTGGAGCTTGTGATCTGGATTCATATAATATTGCTATTGTAGTTGGTTGAAAAATAAATTGGACCAGGTAGCACCCTGGAGTGAAGGACCGTGCACTTCCCCGCCACCTTTTTAAAGGAGGCGGGTTCATTTTCCCCTCACCTAACCCGCCAGTGCCTCCTCCAGGTTCTTGCTGCCTGGTTCCACAGTCCAGTTGATGGCAAAAAACTCAGCAATGGGGAGGAGCTAGAGTGGATATAAAAAGGTGTGCGATGCCCCATCCCTTCTCAGACAGACAAAATGATCCACCAGAGAAGGAGCATGGAAAAACCAGCTCCCACAGAGACCCACCATGGGGATAAACAGATGACTTAATTCAAACCGACTTACTTACCTGCCCTTGCCTGAAGAAGGAACAAAATATTCCGAAACGTCGCGACAGGGCCAGACTAAAGCTAAATTTGACTTACCTGATACTTACCTGACTAAGCTACGAACCCTTCCTCGGACGAGTGGAGAGAAATAATCACAAAAATGTATATTTGTAAATAGTTCGTGTGCTTGTATAACCAATTGTCAGTGTGAAATGACTGTATTATATCCGAATTTCTGGAACACTTAACTCTAATTTGAGAAGACAGTCATGACCCCCTAACTGAGGACTCTCCTTATTTCTAACCCTAACCAGGGACCCTCTATCCTAACCCTAACCACAGGGCCCCTTACCTAAACCTAACCTTGGACCCCTGAGCAAGGCAAAAAATCCTGGAAATACTTTACCCAACTACTCGAAGCAGGGATCTAAATGACGAACGGTCTAAAGTCGATGGACACAGTGTATGCAATCTAGACACAATTGAATACTCCACACCAGTTGGTTTCGTCAGTTTTAATTTGGAAGAGCATAAACAGACAGGAAGAAAGACCTCAAAAGAAGGCAAATTATTCCCTGCAATACCCCACCCAACTAGGATAAAAATGGTTACAGTAGAGGACAAGGCATCCCAAAAAAATACGTACCTGGAGCTTGTGATCTGGATTCATATAATATTGCTATTGTAGTTGGTTGAAAAATAAATTGGACCAGGTAGCACCCTGGAGTGAAGGACCGTGCACTTCCCCGCCACCTTTTTAAAGGAGGCGGGTTCATTTTCCCCTCACCTAACCCGCCAGTGCCTCCTCCAGGTTCTTGCTGCCTGGTTCCACAGTCCAGTTGATGGCAAAAAACTCAGCAATGGGGAGGAGCTAGAGTGGATATAAAAAGGTGTGCGATGCCCCATCCCTTCTCAGACAGACAAAATGATCCACCAGAGAAGGAGCATGGAAAAACCAGCTCCCACAGAGACCCACCATGGGGATAAACAGATGACTTAATTCAAACCGACTTACTTACCTGCCCTTGCCTGAAGAAGGAACAAAATATTCCGAAACGTCGCGACAGGGCCAGACTAAAGCTAAATTTGACTTACCTGATACTTACCTGACTAAGCTACGAACCCTTCCTCGGACGAGTGGAGAGAAATAATCACAAAAATGTATATTTGTAAATAGTTCGTGTGCTTGTATAACCAATTGTCAGTGTGAAATGACTGTATTATATCCGAATTTCTGGAACACTTAACTCTAATTTGAGAAGACAGTCATGACCCCCTAACTGAGGACTCTCCTTATTTCTAACCCTAACCAGGGACCCTCTATCCTAACCCTAACCACAGGGCCCCTTACCTAAACCTAACCTTGGACCCCTGAGCAAGGCAAAAAATCCTGGAAATACTTTACCCAACTACTCGAAGCAGGGATCTAAATGACGAACGGTCTAAAGTCGATGGACACAGTGTATGCAATCTAGACACAATTGAATACTCCACACCAGTTGGTTTCGTCAGTTTTAATTTGGAAGAGCATAAACAGACAGGAAGAAAGACCTCAAAAGAAGGCAAATTATTCCCTGCAATACCCCACCCAACTAGGATAAAAATGGTTACAGTAGAGGACAAGGCATCCCAAAAAAATACGTACCTGGAGCTTGTGATCTGGATTCATATAATATTGCTATTGTAGTTGGTTGAAAAATAAATTGGACCAGGTAGCACCCTGGAGTGAAGGACCGTGCACTTCCCCGCCACCTTTTTAAAGGAGGCGGGTTCATTTTCCCCTCACCTAACCCTAACCAATTCGGTAAAGGGGATATGTGAAGAAAGGAGAGTATTGATGACGTGCGTGGGCCAGTGCATTGCCTTTGGCTCCCTATTCCAAACCGCCCAGTCGTTGGATGAAGCGGGGGGAGTCATCGAGATAACTCCAAAAACCTAACCCTAACCCTCTGTGATGAAAACATGAAGATTTCAACCAAAGTTGCTAAAATAGGCTTCTCTCACCGTTTCCAGCGCTTTTCTGCACCTTAGGCTGATCTGTGATGAAAAAATGAAGATTTCAACCAAAGTTGCTAAAATAGGCTTCTCTCACTGTTTCCAGCGCTTTTCTGCACCTTAGGCTGATCTGTGATGAAAAAAATGAAGATTTCAACCAATGTTGCTAAAATAGGCTTCTCTCACCGTTTCCAGCGCTTTTCTGCACCTTAGGCTGATCTGTGATGAAAAAAATGAAGATTTCAACCAAAGTTGCTAAAATAGGCTTCTCTCACCGTTTCCAGCGCTTTTCTGCACCTTAGGCTGATCTGTGATGAAAACATGAAGATTTCAACCAAAGTTGCTAAAAAAGGCTTCTCTCACCGTTTCCAGCGCTTTTCTGCACCTTAGGCTGATCTGTGATGAAAACATGAAGATTTCAACCAAAGTTGCTAAAATAGGCTTCTCTCACCGTTTCCAGCGCTTTTCTGCACCTTAGGCTGATCTGTGATGAAAAAATGAAGATTTCAACCAAAGTTGCTAAAATAGGCTTCTCTCACCGTTTCCAGCGCTTTTCTGCACCTTAGGCTGATCTGTGATGAAAAAAATGAAGATTTCAACCAAAGTTGCTAAAATAGGCTTCTCTTACCGTTTCCAGCGCTTTTCTGCACCTTAGGCTGATCTGTGATGAAAAAAATGAAGATTTCAACCAAAGTTGCTAAAATAGGTTTCTCTCACCGTTTCCAGCGCTTTTCTGCACCTTAGGCTGATCTGTGATGAATAAATGAAGATTTCAACCAAAGTTGCTAAAATAGGCTTCTCTCACCGTTTCCAGCGCTTTTCTGCACCTTAGGCTGATCTGTGATGAAAAAAATGAAGATTTCAACCAAAGTTGCTAAAATAGGCTTCTCTCACCGTTTCCAGCGCTTTTCTGCACCTTAGGCTGATCTGTGATGAAAAAAATGAAGATTTCAACCAAAGTTGCTAAAATAGGCTTCTCTCACCGTTTCCAGCGCTTTTCTGCACCTTAGGCTGATCTGTGATGAAAACATGAAGATTTCAACCAAAGTTGCTAAAATAGGCTTCTCTCACCGTTTCCAGCGCTTTTCTGCACCTTAGGCTGATCTGTGTTGAAAACATGAAGATTTCAACCAAAGTTGCTAAAATAGGCTTCTCTCACCGTTTCCAGCGCTTTTCTGCACCTTAGGCTGATCTGTGATGAAAACATGAAGATTTCAACCAAAGTTGCTAAAACAGGCTTCTCTCACCGTTTCCAGCGCTTTTCTGCACCTTAGGCTGATCTTTGATGAAAACATGAAGATTTCAACCAAAGTTGCTAAAATAGGCTTCTCTCACCGTTTCCAGCGCTTTTCTGCACCTTAGGCTGATCTGTGATGAAAACATGAAGATTTCAACCAAAGTTGCTAAAATAGGTTTCTCTCACCGTTTCCAGCGCTTTTCTGCACCTTAGGCTGATCTGTGATGAAAACATGAAGATTTCAACCAAAGTTGCTAAAATAGGCTTCTCTCACCGTTTCCAGCGCTTTTCTGCACCTTAGGCTGATCTGTGATGAAAACATGAAGATTTCAACCAAAGTTGCTAAAATAGGCTTCTCTCACCGTTTCCAGCGCTTTTCTGCACCTTAGGCTGATCTGTGATGAAAACATGAAGATTTCAACCAAAGTTGCTAAAATAGGCTTCTCTCACCGTTTCCAGCGCTTTTCTGCACCTTAGGCTGATCTGTGATGAAAACATGAAGATTTCAACCAAAGTTGCTAAAATAGGCTTCTCTCACCGTTTCCAGCGCTTTTCTGCACCTTAGGCTGATCTGTGATGAAAAAATGAAGATTTCAACCAAAGTTGCTAAAATAGGCTTCTCTCACCGTTTCCAGCGCTTTTCTGCACCTTAGGCTGATCTGTGATGAAAAAAATGAAGATTTCAACCAAAGTTGCTAAAATAGGCTTCTCTCACCGTTTCCAGCGCTTTTCTGCACCTTAGGCTGATCTGTGATGAAAAAAATGAAGATTTCAACCAAAGTTGCTAAAATAGGCTTCTCTCACCGTTTCCAGCGCTTTTCTGCACCTTAGGCTGATCTGTGATGAAAACATGAAGATTTCAACCAAAGTTGCTAAAATAGGCTTCTCTCACCGTTTCCAGCGCTTTTCTGCACCTTAGGCTGATCTGTGTTGAAAACATGAAGATTTCAACCAAAGTTGCTAAAATAGGCTTCTCTCACCGTTTCCAGCGCTTTTCTGCACCTTAGGCTGATCTGTGATGAAAACATGAAGATTTCAACCAAAGTTGCTAAAACAGGCTTCTCTCACCGTTTCCAGCGCTTTTCTGCACCTTAGGCTGATCTTTGATGAAAACATGAAGATTTCAACCAAAGTTGCTAAAATAGGCTTCTCTCACCGTTTCCAGCGCTTTTCTGCACCTTAGGCTGATCTGTGATGAAAACATGAAGATTTCAACCAAAGTTGCTAAAATAGGCTTCTCTCACCGTTTCCAGCGCTTTTCTGCACCTTAGGCTGATCTGTGATGAAAACATGAAGATTTCAACCAAAGTTGCTAAAATAGGCTTCTCTCACCGTTTCCAGCGCTTTTCTGCACCTTAGGCTGATCTGTGATGAAAACACGAAGATTTCAACCAAAGTTGCTAAAATAGGCTTCTCTCACCGTTTCCAGCGCTTTTCTGCACCTTAGGCTGATCTGTGATGAAAAAATGAAGATTTCAACCAAAGTTGCTAAAATAGGCTTCTCTCACCGTTTCCAGCGCTTTTCTGCACCTTAGGCTGATCTGTGATGAAAACATGAAGATTTCAACCAAAGTTGCTAAAATAGGCTTCTCTCACCGTTTCCAGCGCTTTTCTGCACCTTAGGCTGATCTGTGATGAAAACATGAAGATTTCAACCAAAGTTGCTAAAATAGGCTTCTCTCACCGTTTCCAGCGCTTTTCTGCACCTTAGGCTGATCTGTGATGAAAACATGAAGATTTCAACCAAAGTTGCTAAAATAGGCTTCTCTCACCGTTTCCAGCGCTTTTCTGCACCTTAGGCTGATCTGTGATGAAAACACGAAGATTTCAACCAAAGTTGCTAAAATAGGCTTCTCTCACCGTTTCCAGCGCTTTTCTGCACCTTAGGCTGATCTGTGATGAAAAAATGAAGATTTCAACCAAAGTTGCTAAAATAGGCTTCTCTCACCGTTTCCAGCGCTTTTCTGCACCTTAGGCTGATCTGTGATGAAAACATGAAGATTTCAACCAAAGTTGCTAAAATAGGCTTCTCTCACCGTTTCCAGCGCTTTTCTGCACCTTAGGCTGATCTGTGATGAAAACATGAAGATTTCAACCAAAGTTGCTAAAATAGGCTTCTCTCACCGTTTCCAGCGCTTTTCTGCACCTTAGGCTGATCTGTGATGAAAACATGAAGATTTCAACCAAAGTTGCTAAAATAGGCTTCTCTCACCGTTTCCAGCGCTTTTCTGCACCTTAGGCTGATCTGTGATGAAAACATGAAGATTTCAACCAAAGTTGCTAAAATAGGCTTCTCTCACCGTTTCCAGCGCTTTTCTGCACCTTAGGCTGATCTGTGATGAAAACATGAAGATTTCAACCAAAGTTGCTAAAATAGGCTTCTCTCATCGTTTCCAGCGCTTTTCTGCACCTTAGGCTGATCTGTGATGAAAACATGAAGATTTCAACCAAAGTTGCTAAAATAGGCTTCTCTCACCGTTTCCAGCGCTTTTCTGCACCTTAGGCTGATCTGTGATGAAAACATGAAGATTTCAACCAAAGTTGCTAAAATAGGCTTCTCTCACCGTTTCCAGCGCTTTTCTCACCTTAGGCTGATCTGTGATGAAAACATGAAGATTTCAACCAAAGTTGCTAAAATAGGCT